>NC_079194.1:180365619-180665619 GCF_029499605.1 Hyla sarda | reverse complement strand
ACTACTGAAGCCAGTTCAGAAGGGTCACTACATTTGGTGTGGAGTTCAAATCAGTTTCCATACATATTTGTGAGCAGATCCAGCCAATGTTGGTGAGATCTGTCAGTAATCCCGTATCCAAAGTCCATAACAAATATTAGATTATCTGCAGATCCCACAACTTGTATAGTACTGTCTAAAGTTTTCATTACCATAATGAAACATTGTGCAATATACTGTGAGAGTTGAGTTTGTCACCATTTTTTATGCTTGTTGTCATTGAAAGCATTCTTGCTCACATCCAGTAAATGATCATATCTAACAGACATACGGTAGGTGCATGGCTTTTTACAAGTATATCAGAGCTCTGTTGTGTAATGAGCAATGCACTTGTATCACCAAGGACACATAATGTAATAGAAAGTTGCAGATTTGTGATATGATAAAGCAAAATAATGCTAAATCTACATTGTGTGCAAGTCTACTTTAGATATATTGATGTACCTATGCTTGTCTATACAGGTAAGCCAACTGCCACTGGAACAGGGACCCTTCAGATAATACTGCAGGATGTAAATGATAATGGACCCTATTTAGAAGATCAAGACATAGTAATGTGCCTGAAGAATCCCGACTCTCCACTTATCAACATAATTGACAGAGATGAAAAACCATTTACAGACCCATATACAGTAGAACTCAACCGTGAGGCCCGTGAAAACTGGACAGCCACTGTGGTGAACAACAGTAAGTAGACAAGGAAATACCATCGGAAAATATGTTACTATCTAAGTCCCAAAATCCCCCGAAAAGCAGCTACCCAATGTATATACTCCATTTCCTGAAGATTCAATATTTCAAGGAAGAAAGTAAACCACAACATATCTGTGGAACCTCCTATGCATGTGAAGGTCAACCAATTTATGTAAAATTCATAACCATTGAACTTTTGTGTAATTGTAGTTACTTCTGTTCACTGATTCTATTACCAAAATAATAGTGTTAAATATTTATTTTTTGTTTTGTTTTGCAGAATTTGAGATTAAACCAAAAAAAGATCTTCCAGAAGACACATACACAGTGCTTGTCTCCATCTTGGATAGTCAGATGCTTAAAAACACAACTATACTAAAGATACAAGTATGCGAATGTGACGGGACAACGTGTAATGAAGCAAAAGCATTGGCTGGAGGGGTGGGGATCCCTGTGATACTTGGCATACTTGGAGGCATCTTGGCACTTTTGAGTAAGTTATTCTTTTGGTTTACACTCAGTAATAAAGAAGGGCTTTAATAGTGATTTCACATCTTTAGCAGCTGTGACTGAAACTGCATGTTACTGCAGCCACATGTAGTACCAGGCATAGTCACATAGATGTATGTGCCTGGTAACTTAAAAGCCAGAGTGTTTGCCCCAGTGCCATTGGCCCTTTAATATGCTGATCGGGACCGAGAGTCAGACCCACCCACTTGTGTGATATATATGGAGAGGGCATCAGTATTAAAGTCCTGGAAAACCTTTCAATGCTGCAAAACGCTTTATAACATTGTGGTTTGGGTGTTGCCTCTTCAGTGACAGCTTATGGAACTTTGGTAGTGTTCACAATGGTTTTTCACCGATTCTGCTCATACTGTACATAGGATTAACAGAAGGCTATAATAACTTTCTGATAACAGGAGGTTGGCAAACCATATCCATTTAGACTGTATTGTCATGGCATATAACCTATGAGGTTATCCAGTTACTGTTTTTTTTATCCTAAACCTTGCACCTGTCCACCAATTCATGACACCTATGATGCCTTGCAGTTGCCTGTTTTTTATGTTGTAACAATACAATTACTGTACTCATTGTAAGGGTATGTTCACACTGGGCAATTCCAGCCTAATTCCTTCTTAATGTCAATGGGTGACCCGTTTACACGAAATTTCAGCACGGACAGTTTCGCCGCTGAAATTGTTCTGCTCAAAGAATGAACATGTTCATTTTTTTGAACGGAATTCCGCGAGCACTTCATAGCCATCAATGGTGATGGCGGAATGCAGCGGAGTCCTACCGCATGAGGATTTTGGCAGCGGCTGCAAGATTGAATCTCTGCTCACGAGATCTGCCCGGTGTGAACATACCCTTAATGGTAGACCACTACCAAAATTGCTACACTGTTTATATCTAGTGCAGGGTGTAAAGGGACAGTGCATGGCATGGATTATCTTACCATCCTTGGTATCCCTGTGTCATGCACTATCCTCTCATGTTCTTTACTGGATAAAATGTATTTGTTTCTTACAGGTACATTCACAAGATCTACCGCATCTTTTGTCCAGCTGATTTTGCTACTCATTAAAGGAAAACTGTCACATATTTTCTCCCGCACTATCCACAGGTATTGGTGGATAGTGCGGGAGACGCTGATTAAAACGATCCCTACCTTCGTCTGATGTGCGCCGCCGTTCGTCCGCAATTGTAGTTTTAATCTCTGTGTATATCCTGCTGTAACTGGCAAAGGCGGGGCTTCTGCGGGCTAACTGACACTGACGTCAGCGCCGCTCATGAATATTCATCCCTCCTGTTCTCCCTCTCTTCGCCGCTCCTTACCAGAGGGAGGGATGACTATTCATGAGCGGCGCTGACGTCAGTGTCCGTTAGCCCGCAGAAGCCCCGCCTTTGCCAGTTACAGCAGGATATACACAGAGATTAAAACTACAATTGCGGGCGAACGGCGGCGCGGATCAGACCAAGGTAGGGATCGTTTTAATCAGCGTCTCCCGCACTAACCACCAATACCTGTGGATAGTGCGGGAGAAAATATGTGACAGTTTTCCTTTAACTTCAATAGGTAGCAAAATCATCTGCAGAAAATATGCATCAAAAATATACAGCAGATACTGTGGGTGTAAATGTAACCTTAAAGTGTTTTTGTTTTTTTAAGTGGTGGAGGGATAGGAGAACATACATATAGACACTTACTGGTGTAATATGTAATAGTAATGATAAGATCAACAGAACACAAATAAGTTTCTGGTGTTTACTGACTTTTGACTCAACTATTATAACTCTCCTGTAATTTAAGAATATTTACCTAATATTTGCACATTCTGATAAAAACCTTCATAGATTGTAATATATTCTTTGCTTTTCTATTTGTAGTCCTGCTGTTACTTCTCCTGCTGTTTGTGAGAAAAAGGAAGGTTGTCAAGGAACCCTTACTACCTCCTGAAGATGAAACACGTGATAACGTGTATTGTTACGATGAAGAGGGTGGAGGAGAGGAAGATCAGGTATTATATCACAAGGACTCATTGTCATAAATATCAACTGATTACTGAAGAGCTAATTAAAACATCATTCTTTTCTTCAAGGATTTTGATCTGGGCCAGCTTCACCGTGGCCTTGATGCCCGTCCAGAAATCATGCGCAATGATGTTGCACCAACACTGATGCCAGCCCCGCAGTACCGTCAACGTCCAGCCAATCCTGATGAAATAGGAAACTTCATTGATGAGGTAGGGAAGCACTTCTGTATTTGAAGAGGTTGTAAACCTACAAGTCTCTTCTTATGGTGAAGTTGACAGCAGGAGATAGAGAATGTCATGGTTCAAGGCCAACAGCCTCTTTTCTGCCATCACTTCAGGAAACATTTTACCTTGAGCTTAAGACATGAAAGATTTGATACAGAATAGAGCTAGGAACATGGTCCCGGAGAACCTCATAAGGCTATAGCAATTATGTTGTCTATATACACTAGATTAAACCTTGGTGCTGTATTCAGTTTTAGGGGTGACTTTTTCATTTTTCCATCCCTACTTTCTAAGAGTAATAACTTTACTTTCAACAACATAGCTGTTTGAGGTGTAGGTTTTGTTTTGCGACTTAAAGGGGTATTCCAGGCCAAAACGTTTTTTGATATATCAACTGGCTCCAGAAAGTTAAACAGATTTGTAAATTACTTCTATTAAAAAATCTTAATCCTTCCAATAGTTATTAGCTTCTGAAGTTCAGTTGTTGTTTTCTGTCTAACTGCTCTCTGATGACTCACGTCCCGGGAGCTGCGCAGTTCCTATGGGGATATTCTCCCATCATGCACAGCTCCTGGGACGTGACATCATCATTGAGCAGTTAGACAGAAAACTTCAGAAGCTAATAACTATTGGAAGGATTAAGATTTTTTAATAGAAGTAATTTACAAATCTGTTTAACTTTCCGGAGCCAGTTGATATATAAAGAAAAAGTTTTTGCCTGGAATACCTCTTTAACTACACAATGAATGCTTTAAAAAAAAATGAAAAACACAAAGAAATACCTCAAATTGCACAATTTCGGTCCTTTTTATTCAAAACCCACACAAATGTTAAATTAATAATGATTTCCAATACATGAAAAGTTATATAAAACAAAAATACATTAACCACTTAGATGCTGTAGTCACAAAGTGGTAAAACAGCCGGGATCAGAGTCATCCTGAGCCTGCTCCATACACTTCGTAGGCTTTCTGCAGTAAATCTATAGCATATAACACCAAGGTTTTAAGGTTGGCCAAACGTTTGGTAAAAGATCTAATTGGGGACAACCTGACAATCTTCCTTTGTTAATCATAGACCAAGTCAGTCACTTGCTACTTTGGTCTGTTTCTTATGGGCTAACCTGTTAGATCTTTGACCTGTATTACAAAGAACACTATAGTCTGACCTTACACTGTAACAATCTCCGCCATTGTGTCATACATAATGAAGACAAATTATCAGCCTCTAGATGTAAACATTGCATGTTCTCATATACTGACAGCAAGCAGAGTTTTAAAAATGGACAACGCAGAGTACATTAAAATGTTTCAGAACTTTCCATTATACCACGATTTATTTTTACTCAATGAATGTAAAAAAAAATGGGGCAAAGAAGTAGAATCACAATCTAATAAAATGCTTTTTCCTCTGTTAACCAGAATCTAAACGCAGCCGACAATGACCCAACTGCTCCCCCCTACGACTCCCTCCTCGTCTTCGATTATGAAGGCAGCGGATCAGAGGCCGCCTCCCTCAGCTCCTTGAATTCCTCCAATTCAGATGGGGACCAGGATTACAGCGCTCTAAATGACTGGGGACCTCGATTCACTAAACTGGCAGACATGTATGGAGGAGACGAGGACTAGAATGTGGCTGCAGGTGACATCTGAGAAACACAACGGCAGAAATTGTGATCTATTTTTCATTAATTCACACTGTAAAAAAGAGCCTGGACAGGAGGTTTGCTAAGATCTGCTGCCCCTTATTTTCATCTGAGGTGTCATCATAGGACACTTGTCATCTTTTATTGCACTGCTAATAAAGAACAGGATTTATTTAAGAAAAGCAGCTGTAAATTCTGTCTTATTCTTTGTCCTCTGTGCCATTAAAGCAGTGGTCTCCAACCTGTGGCTCTCCAGGGGTAGCAAAGCTACAATTCGCATCATGCCCTGACAGATGATGAGATGACAGGCTATGCTGGGAGTTGTAGTTTTGCAACTGCCACAGGCTAGAGAAAAGTGTCTAAAAAGCAATGCTTGCCAAACGTATAGTCTGTGTTGTGCTTATATCCTTTTTTGTTTATTATGTACTGTGATCTAGTCTATATGTAATTTATCCCTGGGATGTCTTAATTCTGTTAATGAAAACCTCAATACAATTCTATCCAGAAAACTATATTTGCTTACACATGACAAATGTACTGGCGGAAGGTTATGTATGAAAAAAATAGCTGTTGCCTGTGACAAGAATTCCATTTTTGGTTGCATATGAAATTTGATTAGTTGCCGCGGCAACACTACTATTCTTATTTGTACAAGCCATTGCAACCAAGATAGTAATAGATTTGATGTTTAATCATTTAGTTTACAGTAAAATCTGCAGCAGATCCTGTACATGTGAATATACCCTATAGGAGCATTCACGCGCACTGGAGCCACTGCGGATTTAAAGTTGTGGATCACAATTGTGGTGGTAGAATCCGCAGTTGCAGACTTTATAAGGCAATCACTTTATTGACATAAAAAAATACATAGGAATTGCCTTGTAAAATCCACAGTTGCATACAACTTCAAATCTGCAGCGAATCTGCTGTGTGAATGCACCCTTACTCTTTATTATGATTGCTAAGGGCTCACTGCTCATTGGAAGGACCTTATTTTTAACTGAGTCTTACAAAATCCTATGAAAAGCTCCAAAACTCATTGTTTATACTTGCTTATATATTTTTTTGTACAAAAATAAAATTGTTTATATAAAATAAAATGTTTTACAGTGATCATTACGTTTCTCCTTTATTCTCTATTTGCAAGGTAGGATCTTACCTTACATTTGTAGATCATGTATGTAGAAAAAATCCTCTGACCTTAAAGGGTATAAAAAATAGAATTACAGCACACTGAGGATTCATAATGTACAGCATTCTCATTCTGTTGTGCAAATGCTGCAGATTTACAACACTGATTTTGCCTATTCAATGCACAGAGGTGACATTTTCAGCACAAACCACAGCAAAATCCTCATGTAGCACAGATAAGCAGCAGACTGACTTTTCCTCCATGCTAAGGTTTTTCTTATGCAAAGATAGGGGATAAGATGTCAGATCGCCGGGGTCCCGCTGCTGGGGTCCCCCAGGATCTCAGCTGCGGCACTCCACTATCATTACTGCACAGAACACACTCGCTCTGTGCATAATAATGGGCAATACAGGGGCTGGAGCATCTTTACATCACAGCTCCGCCCCCTCGTGACGTCATGGCCCACCCCCTCAATATAAGCCTATGGGAGGGGGCGTGGCAGCACTCACACTCCCTCCCATAGACTTGCATTAAGGGGGCGGGCCGTGGCATTACTAGGGGGCGGAGCCATGACGTAACGATGCCCCGGCCCCTGTATCGCCGGTCATTACGCACAGATCGAGCGTGTTCTGTGCAGTAATGATAGCGGGGTTCCGCAGCCGAGATCCTGTGGGACCCCAGCAGCGGGACCCCGGCGATCTGACATCTTATGCCCTTTCCTTTGGATAGGGGATAAGATGTCTAGGGGCGGAGCACCTCTTTAACTATTTGGCATTTGAATCACAAATAGTACAATAGACTCTGTTCAGCACACCCCATACCTCCTAACCATCCTGGATCCTGCAGAACAGTTCTGGATTTGGGTTACTGTCCCTCTGTCCCTGGAGGTCTGCCACATTTATGTATTTACACATTGTGATCAGGGCCCGCACAACACATTGTGCTGCCTGGGTCCAAGAGTGACATGCTCCCCTAAAAGCATATAAAACTATACTATGCCATTGCATATCAGAAGGACAAATAACATGCTACATATAAGGGATTTTATGTCAAGACAGGAGACTACTATTATGCAATAAATCCTTCTTTACTGAACTAGCGAAATAGTTAATACTTTGTTTTTTTTCTCATGTATTCATTATTAAATATTATTTTATAATTCATTTATTATTATTCTATTTCTCTTTCCATTATATTTCCGCATTTCCATCTATCAACTTTTCCAATACATTTATCACACTGTGCACAAAGACACAGGGATCGGCCACTGCCGCAACAAAACACAGCTACCCCCAATGTACACGGAGACAAACAGCAGCAGGTACCTTCCAGCAGTCCCACTCTATCAAAGCAGTCCTCCCGTGCTACGACCTCTCTACGGCAACACAAATATTCCAATGAGGTAAAGAAAGAGATGAGGGAGCACTCACGGTTTGGGAAACTTGCAAGTGGTAGCTTTTATTCTTAGGAGGTGCGGTGCATGGACATCAAACAGCGGGGCGCCACGGACGCATGAATGGATAGGTTAACAGCTGCTTTCACACTGATCACACAGTGCTTCGTCAGACCAGTTTCTTCCAGCACCTGGGCGCAGGTAAATACACCTCCCTCGCTCACGTCATGGAAGAGGTTGTTACAATTTCAGGTTACAAGAAACCATTAGACATTGACATGGACATAAAACAGTGGGGCGCCACGGACCCACGAAAGGATAGACGAGATGAGGACTTCGTTTTGCAAGCTAGAGAGTTACAGGATAGACTAAAACAAAGGGGTTACCCCCAAAAAGTATTGAATGAAGCTTACCATATAGCCTATACTTGTGACAGGAACGATCTACTTAAAAACATGAAGCTCCGAAAAATTATCAAATTCAAGAAAAGGGAGAAAAAGTAAAAGAACGGTTCTCTTTTTCTTTTGTTTACAGCCCAGAAGCCAGGAAGATCCAAAAGGCCATTAATAATAACTGGTTCCTATTGCAAAACGACCCAGACCTAAAAAAAAATGGTCCATTAATCGCCCCCTAATAACCTTAAAAAAATCTAAAGAAACGTTCTGGTAAAAAGTGGCTTTAAAACCATGTCATAAAAAAGCTGGTTGTCAAAACATACATTAAAGGGGACTTTTAAATGCAGTAGTTGTAACTGGTGTGATTTTTGTTGCACAGATAAGTTTGTCTCTTCAGGAGGCATTGAAGTACCACAAAGGGATTTTATATGTTGTCCTATAAAGAATGTGGTCTACGCCATTCGCTGCAATTATCACAGATTTTATACCGGATGTACAACCCGTGCTTTAAACGTTAGATTTCGGGAACATGTAAATTCCCTTAAAACTGGAAAAGGTTTCCCGAGGTTTATATAGCACGTGAAGGAGGCACATAATAGTGATCCAAAAAGTCTGCAGTTTCTTCGAGTAGAAAGAGTCAATGCAGCGAATGGCGGAGACATGCGTACTCATTTATTGAAGAGAGAAGGGATCTGGATTCTCAAGACTAACGCATTGGGTAATCCAGGACTCAATGATAGATTGGAAACTAATTTTTTTATTTGATGCATTGTTTGTTGCTTTCCCATCACTGTGAAGAAATGTTAGTTACATGCTTCAATGTTTTTATTGTTTTTTGTATTATAATTTCAATGTCTAATGGTTTCTTGTAACCTGAGATTGTAACACCCTCTTCCGTGACGTGGGCGAGGGAGGTGTATTTACCTGCGCCCAGGTGCCGGAAGAGGCTGGTCTGACGAAGCACTGTGTGATCAGTGCAAAAGCAGCTGTTAACCTATCAGTTTGTGGGTCCGTGGCGCCCCGCAGTTTGATGTCCATGCACCGCACTGCCTAAGAATAAAAGCTACCACTTGCAAGTTTCCCAAACCGTAAGTGCTCCCTCATCTCTTTCTTTACCTCATTGGAATATATCATACTGTGTTTTTCCTTAATCTATACGCTTTTATAACTATATATCTTTACATTTTTTTCCCTTTCCATTTCTGCTGCAGTGTATATGTCATTCATATTACTCTCATATTACCTTAATTACTGTTGGCGGTTGCGGCGCGAGCCCTGCATCCCAGCGCGCACTCCCCTCTCTGGTCTCAGTGATGCAGTTTTTTAAACTGCATCTCGCGAGATCTCGCTTCAGTTGGTGATCAACTGAAGCTCTTCCCGCCTCCCGTGTCAGACACTTCATCCTCACTGACACAGTCAGCTGCGCGGCTCTATTCTCCTGTCAGATATATTAACTCTTACTCCGGTGGCTATTTCTGAGCTTATACTGCCCCCCTAGTGTTTGTTCTCATTACTATATTCTCCTACCATATATATTATTATAATATTTACCTTATAATTTATTCCCTATCTCTATAACAGATATTATACATACTATCAATTTATATATTTTATTCATAAACAATTAATTAATTATTATCTAACTTATTATCTAATTTATTACCTAACAAACTTATTGAATGTATTAATTTTATTGTGTATATATATATCAACTATATACATTTGATAAATAATAACCTATATTAATATATCACTATATATATATACAGTAGAATAAAGTGTCCCGCAGCACTCCACTAGTGATCAAAATAGGTTTATTACCTCAAGGTAAGATACAACGTTTTGACCGTCACCACGGTCTTTTTCAAGCATAAGCAAGTGACACACTCCTCCCATATTTATATGGGGTACAATATCAAAAGGTGATTGTGCTCAATAAAGAAAAAAACATGTATTGCAGTGGATACTGTGACAATTGTATAGAAAAAGAACATAATGATACATGAAGAAAATGCATACTTTTAACAAGACAGTGTAATTAGTGCTGTACAGTATATACAATCTGACATATATCGCATCATGTGTAAGTGACAATTAGTGTACAGGTGTGTGGACATTAAAAGTAATCAGGGTAACATGCCACGAGGTCAAACACTCACCCATCTGTGGTAATGGCGGCCATTCCCTGACGCCGTGTGTGCACACGGCTCTAGGGAATTCCGCAGACCAGCCGGAGTACAGCCAATCACAAGGGGGCGTCGCGCGTTGCTAAGCAACGACTGTAGCTCGCGGTCCGCGCACACTCACTGTGCTTCCGGATGCCGCGAGCGCCATGACACTTCAGGGAAAGTAGTGTCCTGTTTGGCGCATGCGTATAGATGTGTATAGTTGTCAATGAAGCCATGTGTAGTGCGGGCAAAGTTCCCGTACTTAATCTGTCAATACATATATAATATAATAATGTGGATGAATGTATATAAGTAACTACGGAAGATGAGAAATGTGTATTGGTGTGGTGAAAACGGGTATATGTAGAGAATGATAGGTGTGTAAGTGAATAACGGGAGATGGATGTGCATGAGTGAATGAATCCTTAGTATATAAGGAAATTGAAAATGGAGAATTACAAATAAAAATAAGATAAAATAAGAATGTAAGGAGTGTACGGGTATACATGTGTAAGTGTGAGGGTGGTGGCAGAGTGTGGCTGTGAAGGCAAGCAGTGTGAAGCACCTGCATAGTATATACATAGGCACATGATTTTGTACATGCACGTATGTATACACATGCATCAGTGTATAGCTGTGTTTGTCAGTTGATCTGGCTCACATAAAGATGTGTATAGAGGAGTAAAATAAACGTAGATGAGAGCAATTTCATTCTTGGTTGGCTGCACTCGGGTGGTAAGGGTCTAGAACTGGTAGAGTGGTCAGATAGATGATGGTCAGTGGTGTTTGATCGACGTGTCCCCTGATCATCTGCATAAAAACAAAGCAAGAGTAATTAGCATGTTGAAAGAAGAACACGGTATAGAATTGATCATAGGATTCATATACAGTGAATGATAGATGAGTTAGTATAATGCTCAGTGTGTGTGTCACAATTTATATATACATTCAAGTTCAACTGGCAGGTCAAATCATCGGGATAATTTGTAGATACCTGTGGTTACAGTGAAATCTACTTTAAGTCCGTGGGGGCGTAGTGTGCCCAACTCATGGATCCAACGCAGTTCGCACCTTTTGAGTATGCTAACTCGGTCGCCGCCTTTCTTAGATATGGGAACATGATCTAACAAAGTAAATCTGAGGTCATTTTCATGATGTCCAGATTCCGTAAAATGTTTAGCTACGGGTAGGTCCAGGCGCTTCTTACGGATTGAGTACCTATGTTGGTTGAACCTCGTTCGGAACTCCAATGTGGTTTCGCCTACATATAGCAGCTGGCAAGGGCATGTGAGAACATACACCACAAATTCAGATGTACAGGTCAGGTACCATCTTATCCTGTATTGTCTGTTCGTGGTTGGGTGTTTAAAGTGTGGGCCCTTGTCCATGCGGGTGCAGTTAATGCAGTTCCGACATGGGTAGCTGCCTTTATTTTGTACAGTGAGGTATCTTTGTTGGCCCCCTAAACTTGTAGAGACATCTGTTTTCACAAGTTTGTCTCTCAAGTTCGGGGGGCGCCGGTAAGCCATAATGGGGTTGTTTTGGAATTCCTCTACCTGTGGAAAACTGTCTCGGAGAATATGCCAGTGTCGTTTAATAATTCTGGCAATTGTTGTGGATCTGTCACAGTATGTTGACACAAAACTAATGCGTTTGTTGGATTGGGCTACTTTTGTCTGGTGCAATAGTGACTGTCGTCTGAGAGTAAGTGTCTCCTGTTTACTTCTCTCAACCAATGATTTGGGGTATCCCCTCTGTATGAAATTCTTGGCCATTTTGTCGAGTGCAGGTTCTACCCTTTCGTCAAGGCTAACTATCCGTCGTGCTCTGAGCATCTGGCTTTTGGGTAGGGATCTAACCATGGGGCGAGGATGGTGACTGTTATAGCGTAGCATGGAGTTGCTATCAGTGGGCTTGGTATAAAGGTCTGTATGTAGTTTACCATTTTGTGAGATGACTAATGTGTCTAAGAACTGGACTGCTTCTGTAGAATGAGTGAGAGTGAATTTTATATGATCATTTATATTGTTGAGGAATGTCAGAAATTCGTGTAGTTGAATGACCGTGCCTGTCCAGACGAGGAAGATATCATCTATGTATCGCCACCATGCCAGTACATGACTGGCATGGTGGGATACATAGACAGACCCCTCCTCAATCTCTGTCATGACCAAATTGGCGTAGCTGGGCGCCACGTTGGTCCCCATAGCGGTCCCAGCTATTTGTAGGTAAAATTTGTCATTGAATAGAAAGTAGTTACATTGTAAGACTAATTCAAGAAGTTGGATAATGAATGAAGTTTGCACAGGAGAAAAATCTGTAGAGATCGTTCTGCGAATGGTCTGGATGCCTAGCTCGTGTGGAATTGAGGTGTAGAGACTGGTGACATCTAGGGATGCCAATATACTGTTTTTTGGAAGTGTGACTTGTTCGATTTTTTTGAGGAAGTCCGAGGTGTCTTGGATGTAGGATTTGGCCCTGTGTACATAAGGACGTAGTATTTGGTCCAAAAATACGGATATATGGCTAGTGAGTGAATCTCTCCCGGAGACAATTGGTCTCCCGGGAGGGTTCGCCAAATCTTTATGTACCTTGGGAAGGAAATATATCATGGGTGTTGAAGGACACAGGACAGTCAAAAAATTAAAGAGAGGGCGGTCAATGATCTCCATAGTCAGGGCATCTACCAAGACTATATTGATCTTCCTTTGTATGTCAAATTTAGGGTCTTTGTTCAGTAGTGTATATGTAGAGGCATCCCCCAATTGTCTCATAGCCTCAGCAATGTATTTTGAGCGGTCCATGATCACAACCGATCCCCCTTTGTCAGCGGGTTTTATGATCAGGCTGTGATCATGGACCAGATCATTGATTGCTCTCAATTGTTTCTGTGAAATATTGTGAGCTGCACTAATATTTCCAGAGGTGCGCAGCTTGTCAGTATCATTTTTAACAAGAGTACAGAATGTATCAATGGCAGGTACGTGTACCTGTGGAAAAAAATTGCTGGGTACACTAATGTCATAGTTACAGGCACGAAATTGTACATTATTAACATTAGTGTCAACATTAGACGAACTAGAATTGTTCATAAACCACATTTTAAGTTTCAATTTTCTAAAGAACTGAATAAAGTCCAATTCAAGCTGGAACCAATTAGTATGGTTAATCGGACAAAAGTTCAAGCCCCTAGCAAGTAATAAACATTGTGAATCAGATAAAGGGGTAGAAGATATATTTACCACTATTTTTTTGGTGGTTTGGTCTTCAACTGTGTCGTCCTCACGCCCCGGCTTCTGGTTCTTGAGGGATCGTTTCCATTTGCGACCTCCCCTTCTGGTGGGTCGCTGTTGTGAGTCTGGCGTGCCCCTAAAAAATCCTGGGGGGCAGTAGGTGAACTGGATGCTGGTTCAGTAGGATGAGCGTTCTGGTGTGAGGTCCCCGGTTGGTCCTTCAAACGTCTTGTCCTCCTGATGTTGGTGGACAAGTCGCCCCAATTGTATATGCGGCCATTTTGGTAGTCTTGCACATCACGGTACCATTTGTGACGTTTGATGTTTTCTTGTTCTGTTTTGAGTTTTGCCAAGAAGGAAGATTGTTTGGAACATAATTTGGTGTAATCATCGCTAGACAGTATTGTTTCCAAGGTAGATTCCAGTGTCTTTACTTTGTCACTTGTAGCAGCAATGTCTCTTTGAAGAAATTCAATGTTCAAAATAATCACATCGGCAGCGTATTTGTTAGCTATATGTTCAAACTTGGTGCGGAAATCCTTGTCCCCTTTGTATGCGTTGTCCGGTGGGATCACCCGCATACCTCTGGGGATCCGCTGGGACTTGTAGTACTCGCTTAATGTAGAGAGGTGAAGTTTCAAAGATAATAGTCTCTTAGTCTCTGTTTCGTATTGCCTCTGGAGATCCAGGGCTGAGGGAGCATGTAGGAAAGAAGCGTCCTCATCCACAGCTCCAATGATCCTGCCAATCTCACTCTCAGTATAAGCAAATACCTGAGGCTCTGGAGAGGCATGTGAAGAAGTGGAATGTTCCATCCTTGTCCTTTGGAAAGGAGTCCAGATGGATATGGGGTGCAGGCTCCAAGACCCCTTCGATATATCCAGATAGCAAGGAGGAGCAGCACACCAGGGATGCAGAGGTGTAGCGGGTGCAAGCGGGCCCAATCGCAGCCCGGGTCACTGGCAGCAGCAGTGATGTATAGTACAATAAAGTGTCCCGCAGCACTCCAGTAGTGATCAAAATAGGTTTATTACCTCAAGGTAAGATACAACGTTTCGACCGTCACCACGGTCTTTTTCAAGCATAAGCAAGTGACACACTCCTCCCATATTTATATGGAGTACAATATCAAAAGGTGATTGTGCTCAATAAAGAAAAAACATGTATTGCAGTGGATACTGTGACAATTGTATAGAAAAAGAACATAATGATACATGAAGAAAATGCATACTTTTAACAAGACAGTGTAATTAGTGCTGTACAGTATATACAATCTGACATATATCGCATCATGTGTAAGTGACAATTAGTGTACAGGTGTGTGGACATTAAAAGTAATCAGGGTAACATGCCACGCGGTCAAACACTCACCCATCTGTGGTAATGGCGGCCATTCCCTGACGCCGTGTGTGCACACGGCTCTAGGGAATACCGCAGACCAGCCGCTGACCATCATCTATCTGACCACTCTACCAGTTCTAGACCCTTACCACCCGAGTGCAGCCAACCAAGAATGAAATTGCTCTCATCTACGTTTATTTTACTCCTCTATACACATCTTTATGTGAGCCAGATCAACTGACAAACACAGCTATACACTGATGCATGTGTATACATACGTGCATGTACAAAATCATGTGCCTATGTATATACTATGCAGGTGCTTCACACTGCTTGCCTTCACAGCCACACCCTGCCACCACCCTCACACTTACACATGTATACCCGTACACTCCTTACATTCTTATTTTATCTTATTTTTATTTTTATTTGTAATTCTCCATTTTCAATTTCCTTATATACTAAGGATTCATTCACTCATGCACATCCATCTCCCGTTATTCACTTACACACCTATCATTCTCTACATATACCCGTTTTCACCACACCAATACACATTTCTCATCTTCCGTAGTTACTTATATACATTCATCCACATTATTATATTACATATGTATTGACAAATTAAGTACGGGAACTTTGCCCGCACTACACATGGCTTCATTGACAACTATACACATCTATACGCATGCGCCAAACAGGACACTACTTTCCCTGAAGTGTCATGGCGCTCGCGGCATCCGGAAGCACAGTGAGTGTGCGCGGACCGCGAGCTACAGTCGTTGCTTAGCAACGCGCGACGCCCCCTTGTGATTGGCTGTACTCCGGCTGGTCTGCGGAATTCCCTAGAGCCGTGTGCACACACGGCGTCAGGGAATGGCCGCCATTACCACAGATGGGTGAGTGTTTGACCTCGTGGCATGTTACCCTGATTACTTTTAATGTCCACACACCTGTACACTAATTGTCACTTACACATGATGCGATATATGTCAGATTGTATATACTGTACAGCACTAATTACACTGTCTTGTTAAAAGTATGCATTTTCTTCATGTATCATTATGTTCTTTTTCTATACAATTGTCACAGTATCCACTGCAATACATGTTTTTTCTTTATTGAGCACAATCACCTTTTGATATTGTACCCCATATAAATATGGGAGGAGTGTGTCACTTGCTTATGCTTGAAAAAGACCGTGGTGACGGTCGAAACGTTGTATCTTACCTTGAGGTAATAAACCTATTTTGATCACTACTGGAGTGCTGCGGGACACTTTATTCTACTATACATCACTGCTGCTGCCAGTGACCCGGGCTGCGATTGGGCCCGCTTGCACCCGCTACACCTCTGCATCCCTGGTGTGCTGCTCCTCCTTGCTATCTGGATAGATATATATATATATATATATATATATATATATATATATATATACATATACACTGTATTTCATTAACTATTTACAGTACCAAATAATGAAAAATTACCAACCAAAAGAAAATACCTATTTATCTGAGGACTAAGTTCAAAGCTTGGTGGACCAATCAGTGTCCCGTTCAGTCAATTCTGCTATTAAAAACGCTATTGCGCCTATGCAGGACTCAATCAGAAAATCTGTTGCTATGGCAATAACACAGTCTACCACACAGCAGTTTGTTCAAAATATTTCTGCTCAAAATGTTCCTGTTACCCCTGAAATTTTTCGGATGACTCTCCCTCTAATGTACATAAACATCCCTCCAAGCACTGCAAATCTGCTTTAAAGAGGCATTTACAAAAAGATGACCATACTTTCCATAAACATAGTAAGTTAGTCCCTGTGGGGACTGGTCAAGACATTGTTGAAGGCTTGCATCCATCCTGCAGCCACATGACTAGTGTTACACAAACACACCCCACACCCTCCACCCGTGAGGAAGTTATTAGCAAACGGGTTTAAAAAAGCCTCAAAAAGGGATAAACCTGTAACCAAACTCTAATTCTGAGCATGATTCTGATTATTCAGACATAGATGACCCCTCCTACGGTCCAAAGGACTCTGAGGGAAGTGATGTTTTTGATGATGACACTAATGTTGTTCCTACTATTCTTCACAGCATGGAAAATCCGTTCTTCCATCCATCCCACATGAAGCACCCTAGATCGGGTGAGTGGCTACCCAACCTCCAAATAGCTCAATATTTGGCTACCTGGATGAGGAAAGGTTTAGATAGGACCACTCGTAGTAAACTAAAAGCTGAGTGTCCTTGTCCCACCCTTCCTGATAATGCTGCCCAAACCCCAGACTTAGACCCCATTCTTGTCCGATACCTTCTTAAATCTAGCACCAATCCAAAGAAGGGTATTGATTGGTCCATTAAAGCGTGCCAAGACAAATTTTTTGATTTGTTAGGTCCTCTAACAAAAATATTGGATCTGACTGAAGAAGCCATTACCTCTGGAACTCCTGTTGATGTGACAATTTTACGTGGCTGGGCTCAAAGAGCCATATGTTTCTTCGGAAATACTAATGCAGCATTTTGCGCTGAAAGGCGCAGATCCATACTGCTTAAACTTGATCCCCAACTTACCCACCTGGCCAACTCTGAACCCTCCACTACACCTGAGGGTATGCTCTTTGGTGAGAAATTTATTAAAGAGATTAGCAATTACGTTGGGCGGTTCTCTTTGCTCGTCAAGGCTCAGGCCTCTCTCAAGCGAGTGTTCTCAAATACATTTTTTGGATGCGCTGGGAAAAGACGGGGTCATTTCCCTAGCCGTTCCTACAATTACAGGCCCCTACGCCACAACCACCTAAATTCTTCCCCTATCAGGTATGCCCCTGGAGGACCAGAGGTCAATGAGGACAATCTTCCTCAACCCATTCCAGACCTGCACCAGGTAAGTCTTCCATGTCAAAAATTTTCCCATCCTCCTGTGGGCAGAAGACTCATATATTTTTTTCCACAATTGGAGTATGATCTCTTCCGACCATTGGATTCTCAACACCATACAAGGTTACCTAATATAATTTATTTTCACTACCACTCAATCTCATCTCCCTCATCCAATCACTCCAGTACCTCTCCAATCTCAGGGTTTCATCAGCAACCTCTTTCTTGTAAAAAAGAAGGACGGAGGTTACCTACCGGTAATAAATCTAAAGCTTTTGAACAACTTCGTTCACTACAGACATTTCAAGATGGAAGCTTCTCAGAGATCTCCTTCTACAAGGGGATTAGTTAGTAAAATCGATCTAATCGATCACCTATCTAACAGTTCCCATACATCCATCCTCTCAAACCTTCCTTCAATTCATCTGGAACGAGCAAATATGGCAGTTCACATGCCTTCCGTTCGGTCTCTCCTCAGCCCCATGGTGTTTCACCAAACTCTTGAAACCAGTGGTGGCTGCTCTTCGATCCCGGAGCGTACGTCTTATAATATAGCTAGACAACATCTTGATTATGGCTCATTCCATTCACCTTGCCCATTTTCAATTGGAATGGACCTTGTCTCTCCTGACCAGTCTCGGATTTTTAATCAATCACGACAAATCTATTCTATTCCCACCTAAAGAGGTCGAATTTTTAGTATTCATTGTAAATACTCAATCAGCCATCTTGAGTCTTCCTTCGAAGAAGTTGAAGACAATACAGAAAGAAATTCAATCTCTTCTCAACAAAGATCTCATATCTCTGAGATCCATAGCTCGTTTAGTAGGTCTTCTTTCGGCCTCGATTCAGGCGATCTTTCCTGAACCCCTACACTACAGGGTCCTTCAACGGTTAAAAATTTCAGACGAAATTCTTCTGTCTTCAGAAGCCAGAGAAGAACTTGTCTGGTGATTACATCATATTCAAGACTGGAATGGCAAAACAAGATCTTATCTTGAAATCCAACACGAGCCATCTAGGTTGGGGTACTCGTTGCGAGTCCCTATCCACAGGAGGGAAATGGTCTCCTTCAGAATCTCTCCTTCAGATCAACTGCTTAGAACTTCTAGCAGGCTTCTTTTCATTGAAGACCTTTGCAAAGGACATGTTGCATACTCCTTCGTATGGACAACATATTGGCAGTCCAATATTGTCAAGGATCTATGGCACTTCTGCCTGGACAAAGACATCCTTTTGAAGGCGGAATACTATCCGGGTCTTACCAACACCATAGCGAATTGGAGTTCCCGTCATTTAACAGATTTCAGCAACTGGAAATTAGACAATCATATTTTTCAACAAATCAGTTCTTTTTGGGGTCTATTTCAAATTGACCTTTTTGCATCCTGCCTCAATCGACAGATCCCACTATTCTACAGATGGCATCCAGATGGCGTTCAGGCGTAGATGCACTCCTCCAGATCTGGCCTTTCGGAATACATTATGCATTCCCACCATTCATTCTTTCAGCATGCTAGACTACATTGGATGATTTCTATCCATCTCTTCACTCCAGTTTCCAGTTATCTACTCAGTTCTTTGGTTGAATTTCCTTGATCCACATAGATGACATCTCATCTTCAAGCCTCCGTTCCTGTTGGATCTTCTTAATATCTTCGATTTAGTTGAGACTTATTCACTTATTGTTTATACATTTTATGCTGATCGTACAAGGAAAGAGGCGGAGCTACTGTTACACCTGCTTGTATTACTTGGCTCCATCATGACTGGCTACCTACATATACAGCACACTTGGTTGTATGTAAAGTTTTTTAATATTTATTCTGTATTAACTATTTTGCTGCTGAGTTCAGTAAAGAAGGATTTATTGCATAATGTTCATCTCCTGTCTTTCATAAAATCTATATTTTCCGGCACCAAGGGTAGGAAAATCTCCAATTGTATACAGGACCGTATAGAAGTAGATATCAGCTTTACACAGGATTTGTATACCATATAAGTAATTACAGTTATATCTGGGGACAATTACGTCTTTTACATCTGCAGGACAAACATGTTAGATCATGCATTTTTCCACTACCTCTATACATTCTTCCCATCTATAGGCCCCCAAACTGTAAGAATGCTAACCTCGGTGTCCTGCACAGTAAAATGGCAGGTAGATAGGAAGCCAGATTTGTATTTAGGTAGCCAGGTATGTAGGTAGGTAGCCAGGTATGTAAGTAGGTAGATAGGCAGCCAGGTATATAGTTAGCCAGGGAGGTAGGTAGTTAGACAGCCAGGTATATAGTTAGCCAAATAGGTAGCCAGTGCCTTCCCCCTAACAGAGTTCCCGTCTCCTCTCAGTGTGAGCAGATGCGGCTCATACTGAGAGGAGGTTTTCATCTGTATGCGCGTGAACCATGCATATAGCTGGAAGCAGCGTTAGCCTGCCTAGGAATCCGGGACAAGTGTTCTGGATCCAGAGTAGCAGCACTGGCGAGTGGTCCCTTTTCCCGGCCAGGCCCTTGGACCACATCCAAATGGACTGGCCAGTCAGTCCGCCCATGCCTGCCTGTTAAAAATCTTCTCAGGGATCCAGCAGGACCCATTGTAGAGCTGGTCCTCACTATGATACTTTTAGTTATAGGTGCCTGCAGTTCCACAGTTTTTCCATCAGGGGGTTGACACTGTATATACAGTAATGCAATACAATCGGAATATGCCTCCTACAGGCTCTGAGCTATAGTACATCATCCTGTGGTGGCCGATTTCAGAGAGAACGATAAGAGTCTGTGCAAGAGGTTTAGAGAAGTTGCCACTTCTGACTGGCTGCTGCCCTTGCTCTATGTCTGTAAGCAGATCTTTGCACTGAAACTTTTCAGGAGTACATGACGTGAGCAAGTGTGAAAGTGGTAATCCGGCTTTATACATCTTATCCCCTATCCAAAGGATAGGGGATAAGATGTGTGCTCGCAGGGGTCCAAAGGATAGGGCATTCTGTGCCAGGCACTGCCTATGAGACCAAGATGTGACGTCACGGCCACGCCGCCTTGTGATGACACACCCCCTCCAATAGACATGAATGGAGGGGGCGTGGTCGTGTCATCTTGGTCTGGGAGGCAGCGCCCGACACAGAATGACGGGGGCTGCACCAAGATCGCGGGGGTCCCAGCGGCGATGTATAAATCCGGAATACCCCTTTAAGGTGCCATGCTCTGCAGGCCTGTTGAGATAGATGAATGATTCTGCTGGCATGTGTATGGCCTGAGAGTACGTTCACACAGGTAGGATCTACAGTGAGTTTGCTGCAGCAGATTACATTGACTTCAATGGAAAACCTGTGGTGACTGAAACCCATAGTGAAAAACGTATGTCTTCTTGGCCTGGTCTTCTTCCGCAACTTGAAGCCTGATGTGTCACACTGCGATTAGCTTATTTCTGACTGCAGCCATGTCCCACCTCGACCGGTGATACCATGAGCACAGTGTCATGTAACAGGCCGGAGCCTCGGGGAGAAGGCGGGGCACCGGCCTGTTACACCGCCTCCATGTATCTAAATGGGAGAGCCAGAGATACCCAAACGCTGTATCTCCGGCTTTCTCATAGAGATATATGGAGGGGGCATGTTGGCCACAGCTTTGCGCAGTGGTGGACATGCCTCCATTCATGAGGGGAGCAGAGCAATTTCACTTGACATTCTTTTCTTTTTTTTATTATTTATTTATAAAATTTAGCAGTTTAATTAACAAACATCACCAATAAGGTGAAACATATAACAAACGCCTCCGTAGGTCCATAGGCCTACAGCATCACAATGACAAGGATGGAAGGTAAGCAAAGACAATTACTAGCATGAGGGAAGGATGCACCCGAGACCATCCGGAGAAAGGCCCCACACCAAAAGACAAACGCACACTCACACAACCCCACACCCCTGGTAACCCCTTCCCTGAAAAAACAGCAGCCTGCTATAGAAAACCTAGTGGGACAATCCAGTCGGAAGGTCAGCCGACACATGCAGTAAAAGCCAGGGGGTCCACACCTTGTCAAATTTCTTCGGACATTTACGACTCACATGCAATGCCTGGTACAATGGGACATATTTGTTGACCATATTCAGCCAACGAGACAGAGGGGGAGGGGAAGTATCCTTTCAAGTCATGACTACCACCTTATGGGCACAGAATAGCAAGAAGCGAATCAATAGACGTCTATGTGAACCCGAGACCACCTCATTAATAACTCCCAGCAAGCAACCACAGGGGTAAGTAGGAAAGGGAAGTTAAGATTATCTGCCAAAAACCTCATCACCTCCCTCCAAAATGAGGCTATGACAAGACACTCCCAAACCGCATGCAAAAAGGTACCGACCTCTGAAGAACAGTGAAAACATAAGTCAAACGGGAAAACAACTATACGCTTTAGCTTAGCAAGGGTATAATGCAATCTCAAAACATACCTAGACTGAATCAACATATCCCTACTACTAACTACGGTAGGAGGCTCCCATGTGCAGTGTTGGATGAGATATATAGAAGACATCCTTTTCATCTGGCAGGGGTTGGCATCCGACCTGAAGAAGTTTATGGCAGGTCTGAACAGTAATGACATAAACGTGAAACTTACATACAAGAGCAGTAGACAATCAATTGACTTTCTAGATATACATATTAGATGCAATGATGATGGTCTTCTTCTGACAGATGTGTACCAAAACCAGCAGCTACAAATTCCCTCCTGTATGCAGCCTCTTCTCATATTCCATCAACAATAAAAGCAATTCCAACTGGGCAATTTCTAAGAATACGCAGAATCTGTTCCTCGGAAGAGGACTTTCAGAAACAGAGTAGATTACTTAGAAAGTTTCCTTCAACATGGATACAGCAAACGTTGCTTGAAAAAGGTCTATCAAAGAGCGCAACATGCACGCAGGGAGGATATCCTTAAAGGTATGAGGAAACCTGAGAATAATCAATATAATAATGTTAGATTTATTTCAACATATAATTGTAAATGGGAGCAGATGAGGACATGCATACAAACAGATCCGGTGGTGGGGTGGTGGCAGCAACCCTGTCTGAAAAAGTTCAAATGTCGGCCAGACGTAGCCGTAATTTACGCGATATATTAGTCAAAAGCCATTATGTACCTAAAACACCTAATCCGTTTGGAACTAAAGGCCCTAGAGTGGGATGCTTCCCTTGTGGACAGTGCCGGGCATGAAGCAATATTCAAAGAGCGACAGATTTTTGGTCAGCAGATGGCCAGCACCGGTTTGACATCCGCCAATATATCTCATGCAGTAGCTCCCACATAGTATACTATGCCACCTGTGGATGCTCTAAAATCTATATTGGACTTACATCCAGAGAAATACGGATTAGAACGAGGGAGCACGTGCGAGACATACTGGCAGCAAGGGAGATGGAAGATGTAACCCATCTAAAGACTCCCGACACTTAAAAAATTTCCACCTGTGTGATCCAACCTCCCTAAAGATTAGGGGAATTGAGCATATCAATATGAACAATAGGGGTGGTAACTATAAAAAAAATTCTGGCCCAATGGATAGTCACACTGGGAGCTATGATACCCAGGGGCCTAAACGAGCAGCTTAGCTCCGCACCCTTCCTATAGGATATTTACTGTAACACTCACATTTCTGAAGACAGGAACCCCGGTGGATGTGGATCCGCTGGACCTGTGTGACAGATGACTGAAGGTGCTGCTGGTTTTCACTAGAGCCTGCCACAAAGCGGGATGGACTTGCAGCTGCAGGTGACACCCAGGTCGCTACCCCTGGCATGGCTCGACCACACAGGCGGCTGAGGAGATGCAAGGTACAGGAGGGATAAGGCAGCTCGTAGTCTGGATAGCAGAAGGTCAGGGCAGGCGGCACAGTAGCGTAGTCTAGACGTAGCAGGAGGTCAGTAGGCAGGTGGCAGAGGAGCAAGGTCGAGTCACAAAGCAAGAGATCAGATACACCGCAAGGCAATAACAGGAATGCTTTCTCTCAGGCTCAATGCAACAAAGATTTGGCAGGAAACTGAGGACAGTGGAGGAATTTATAAATGAGCCAGAGGTGGATTACACTAATTACCATACTGGCCCTTTAAATCTTAAAGCTCTGGAGCATGCGCACCCTAGGGGACGGGGACACGCGTGCCGAAGCAGAGGCGGAGGCAGAAGAAACACCCGGAGAGTGACAGACTGAGGCTACAGCAGGTAAGGGGACCATGCGCTCACGGCCAGCGTGTGCTGCCAGAGCTCATAACGTAACAGTACCCCCCCCCCCTTTTGGTCTCCCCCTCCTTTTACGAGCGAGAAAACTCCTGAGGCTCCCAAGATCTCTCCTCAGGACCGTTACCCTCTCAGTCGTCGAAAATGTTTTTTTTTACCTCTCACAGTTTTTGTAGCAATAATCTGTTTAACATAGATGTCAGAAGAGCAGGAGACAGGTGTGGGGACAAGATTCTTCTGAAAGAATCGGTTTATGACAAGAGGCTTGAGGAGAGAGACGTGGAAGGAATTGGGAATACGTAACGTAGCAGGTAAACAGAGTTTGTAGGAGACAGGATTGATCTTTTGTAGAATCTGGAAGGGACCAAGGTACCGGGGACCGAGCTTGTAACAGGGTATCTTGAAGCGGATGTACTTGGATGAAAGCCACACCATGTCACCAGGAGAGAAGGACGGAGGAGGTCTTCTACTCTTATCCGCTTGCGCCTTCATGCATGAAGAAGCCTGGGATAATGACTGTCAGGTCTGTTGCCAGATGGTGGAGAAGCCACGGACCAGCTCATCAACAGCAGGCACACTGGAGGAGACTGGGAGAGGAGAATGGAGATGGAGTCTGTAGACAACAAAAAAGGGGGATGACCTTGTGGACTCGGAATCCTTATGATTATATGAGAATTCAGCCCAGGGAAGAAGGTCAACCCAATCATCTTGGCGAGCTGAAAAGAAATGCCGAAGATAAGGCTCAAGGATTTGATTAACCCTGTCCACCTGACCATTAGACTGAGGGTGGTTGGCCGAGGAGAAGTCCAGATTGATGTCCAGACGGTTACAAAGGGCTCGCCAGAACTTAGATACAAACTGTACACCTCGATCCGAAATGATATGCTGAGGAAGACCATGTAAAATGAAAGACATGCAACAAGAAGTACTTCGCCAGCTGCAGGGCAGAAGGAAGACCAGGTAGAGGAATGAAATGAGCCATCTTGGAAAACCGATCTACAATGACCCAGATGGTGTTATTATGAGATGGTGGCAAATCGGTGATGAAATCCATGACGATATGGGACCAGGGAGTCTCTGGAATGGGTAAAGGCTGTAAGAGCCCTGCAGGTCTCTGTCGAGGAGTTTTGTCACGGGCACATGTTTCACAGGACCGAACAAAATCAGAAACGTTCAAGATGGGGACAACAGTAGTGCCGGGAAATAAGAAGTAGAGTTCTGGGTATTCCGGATGTCCTGCTGTCAAGGAAAAATGACCCCATTTCAGGACCTTGCGTCTCAATCTGGCGGGCACAAAGGATTTTCCCGGAGGAACTTGCTGAATCTCGGCAGGAGCGGCAGGAATCAAACGGTCAGGAGGAATAATATGCCTAGGCATGGAGTCCAAACCAATGACATCAGAGGACCTGGAGAGGGCATCAGCCCTGATGTTCTTGTCTGCTGGACGGATGTGAATGAAGACATTGAATCTAGAAAAGAACAGTGACCATCTTGCCTGGCGGGGGTTCAAACGCTGAGCAGACTGAAGGTATAGAAGATTCTTATGGTTGGAGTAGATGCTGATCGGATGAGACGAACCTTCCAATAAATGTTGCCATTCCTCCAAAGCTAGCTTGATAGAGAGGAGTTCACAATCTCCAATGCAGTAATTCCTCTCAGCAGGAGAGAATGTCTTGGAGAAGAACCCACAAGTTACCCTCTTGCCCTTGACATTTTTCTGAGTGAGAATGGCACCCGCTCCAATAGAGGAGGCATCAACCTCCAAAGCAAAGGGCCTCACTGGATCAGGTCTTTTAAGCAAGGGAGCAGAGGCAAATGCAGTCTTTAAATGGGAGAAGGCCCCTTTAGCCTCTTGAGGCCAAGATTTAGGATTAGATGCCTTCTTTGTGAGGACCACAATAAGAGCAACCAAGGATGAAAAATGTGGGATAAACTGACGATAATAGTTAGCGAATCCCAGAAAGCATTGAATAGCACATAGGCCCAAAGGACGAGGCCAATCCAATACTGCAGAGAACTTATCTGGATCCATCTGCAGGCCCTGATGAGAGACAATGTAGCCAAGAAATGGAAGACTAGATCTCTCGAATAGGCATTTCTCCAGTTTGGCTTTCGTAGTCGCTGAAGAACCAGACGAACATGAGTACGATGCTCCTCTAGGTTGGAAACGAAGATCAGGATGTCATCTAGGTATACGACAACACAGGTGTAGAGAAGATCACGGAAGGTGTCATTGACAAACTCTTGAAAAATGGCTGGAGCATTGCAGAGACTAAAAGGCATTACAAGATACTCAAAATGTCCGTCATGAGTATTGAAGGCCGTTTTCCATTCAACTCCCTTGCGGATACGAATGAGGTTTTACGCACCGCGTAAGTCCAACTTGGAGAAGAAGAAAAGTTCTGAGATAAGAGGTAGAGGGTAATGGTTCTTGACCGTGATTTTGTTAAGTCTCCTGTAGTCAATGCATGGATGGAGTGAGCCTTCCTTCTTCCCTACAAAGAAGAAACCTGCTCCAGCAGGAGAAGAGGACTTACGGATAAATCCCTTTTGGAGATTCCCCTGGATATACTCAGCCATGGCTTTGGTCTCAGGAACTGATAGAGGGTATATCCTTCCACGAGGAGGAGTGATACCAGGCAGAAGATCAATAGGGCAGTCGTAAGGATGATGTGGAGGCAGAGACAGCCTGTTTCTTGCAGAAAATGTCAGAGAAATCTTGGTAAGGTGGCGGTAGGCCAGGTAAAGGAGGAAGACAAGAAACAACTTTACGCAGAACAGGTTGGAGGCAAAAATTTTGACAGGATTGTCCCCAGCGAATTATTTCTCCAGTTCTCCAATCCAGTTGCGGGGAATGGCGTTGCAGCCAAGGAAGACCAAGAAGAATCTCAGAAGTACAGTGTGGCAGAACATAGAATTAAATCTTTTCTTTATGCGATACTCCCACTTGCATGACGAGAGATTCAGTACGGAAGTGAACCTTAAAGTCCAGATTTTGTCCATTAACAGAGGAGATGAACAACGGCTTGGCAAGCCAAGTAAGGGGAAGATGATACTTTTGGACCACATCCGTATCAATAAAGTCACCTGCTGATCCAGAATCCAAAAATGCTATAATGCTGAAGGAAGACTTGGCTGAAGCAAAGACTTGTACAGGAATAGTTAAGCGTGGAGAGGTAGTATTCACATCCAGGGATGCCTCTCCCACATACCCTAAGTGCGGGCCAACTGTACAGTCCTTGAGAAAGTGCTCCGGGCTAGCACAATACAAGCACAAATTCTCATTGCATCATTGTGATTTCTCCTGTTGCATAAGACGAGACCGATCTCCTTGTGTAACCTCTTCGGCAAGAGGCGCCG
Source organism: Hyla sarda (assembly GCF_029499605.1). NCBI lineage: Eukaryota > Metazoa > Chordata > Amphibia > Anura > Hylidae > Hyla > Hyla sarda. The sequence continues at coordinate 180,638,354 of NC_079194.1, read as the reverse complement.
GACACTGAAGAGTTGGACGTTGAAACACGGGTATCAGGCCGGCAGGTTCCCTCTCTAAGCGCAATTCCTCCTGTCTCTCAGCAAAGCGCCCATCAATGCGTGTGGCCAAGTGGATAAGTTCTGTCAAAGCAGATGGAGGATCACGTGCTGCAAGGGCATCTTTAATCCTGCTTGACAGTCCTTTTTTGAATGTGGCACACAAGGCCTCATCATCCCAGGCAAGTTCAGAGGCTAGAATGCGGAATTGAACCGTGTAGTCACCAACGGTAGAATTCCCTTGATAGAGGTTCAGAAACGCCGTCTCAGCTGAAGAGGCACGTGCGGGTTCCTCCAAGACACTGTGAAATTCTGCCAAGAATGCCGACAAATTGGAGGATACTGGATCACCACGGTCCCAAAGGGGTGTAGCCCAAACCAGGGCTTTTCCGGACAGTAGACAAATGACAAAGGTCACCTTGCTACGTTCCATCGGAAATAGTTCAGACATGAGCTCCAAGTGCATGGAGAACTGTGTAACGTCCGAGGTGTTGAGCAGACGGAAAATCTGAGCTCTGTGTCTGTTACAAGCTTTGCTCCACTTTGTTAAGAAGATATTTACTTCTCTGAAAATGAAAATAAATCTCGAAAAGTTTGGAAAACGATAATAGTGAGTTACTACCCTGCTGGGTCTTTAATCATGGACTTTGTTTTATCTATTATCTAGCCCACGGTGTGTATCACAAGTGCTTCTAACGGAGGCGTGGAGCTCCCATGTGGGACATTGCATTCATTTGCTGAATATGTGTGTTATATAGTTGCACTGTGTAACAAAGACTTGGAATCCCCATCATACTTGGAAGGAAAAGGCAGGCGTAACTGAGAGCCAGGGGACACTGCAGGAGGTGGAGGTGGGAGTGGGTCAGAATGTGGTACCTGCTGCTGTTGCAAGGCCAAAAGCTGCTGCATCATGGCTGAAAGTTGAGAAAATTGCTGCGCCTGTCGGGCCAACTGCTGCGACTGACGTACCACAGCGGAGGGAAGATCTGCGACTTCAGACGGGGGTACCTCAGCGGGATCCATGGCCGGATCTTACTGTAACACTCACGTTTCTGAAGAAAGGAACCCCAGTGGATGTGGATCCACTGGACCTGTGTGGCAGATGACTCGGACCGTACCAGGGAGTCTAAGGTGCCGCTGGTTTTCACCAGAGCCCACCGCAAAGTGGGATGGACTTGCAGCTGCAGGCGACACCCTGGTCGCTACCCCTGGCATGGCTCGACCACACAGGCGGCTGAGGAGATGCGAGGCACAGGAGGGATAAGGCAGCTCTTAGTCCGGATAGCAGAAGGTCAGGGCAGGCGGCACTGTAGCATAGTCTCGATGTTGCAGGCGGTCAGTTGGCAGAGGAGCAAGGTCGAGTCACAAAGCAAGAGATCAGATACACGGCATGGCAATAACAGGAATGCTTTCTCTCAGGCTCAAGGCAACAAAGATCCGGCAAGAAACTGAGGAGGGTGGAGGGATTTATAAATGAGCCACAGGTGGATTACACTAATGAGCGTACTGGCCCTTTAAATCTTAAAGCTCCGGCATGGAGGCGGAGGCAGGAGAAACATCCGGAGAGTGACAGACTGGGGCTACAGCAGGTAAGGGGACCATGGGCTCACAGCCAGCGTGTGCGGCCAGAGCGCATAACGTAAGATTTACATTGTACCGTTTGCCTTGATTTTAATGCTTGATTTAATTTTAATCTTTTTTTCTCTCTAAGGTTTTTAATTGTTTGGATATCTGTTTACATGTGAACTGACTACTGGCTCAATTGCACCCATCCCCAATGGAGCTTTCATATCCGCCTTACAGCATCTGTCCTTGGTCCCTCATTGATGATAGAATTCATATATATGTCGCGTCTTTGTATGTACCTATGATAATCCATCTCTTCTTTTATATAATTTGGATATGAGCACTATATTTTCTGTAATTAACTCATGTACTGTTAGTCCCACCTTTGAGTACATATATAGTTTTTCCTCTGCCTTTTAGTAAATCTTATGGTTAAACCTCTGCTTTGTATTAAAGTATGAGACACTCCCACCGCACTTTTAGATTGCACTATTTTTACTCACCTTTTTACCTTAGGTGATATAAAACAACTACATTTCATGTTACTTTGTTGCTTCAGACTGGTATCACAGTATTCATATTTATATATTTTAAAAAAATTCAATTTTTTTTTTACATTTTTCCTATCCAATTCCTATCCACTTTTAATGGTGATCGATTGAATCACTGCATACACTACTGTGTTAGTTATCCATACACATATTAATATATAAAATTTTTTCATGTCATGCGTTTCCACTAAATGAATTTAAATATTTCACTTTCACTGTATAAATTCACATTATACTTTACCATTTATATTTGTTTTTTGATGTGAGAGTCTATGAGGAATTAATACAGTGACCCCCCCCCCCGACCTACGATGGCCCCGACATACAATAATTTCAACATGCGATGGCCTCTCAGAGGCCATCGCATGTTGAAGGCAGCATCAACATACGATGCTTTTGTATGTCGGGGCCATCGCATAAACGGTTATCCGGCAGCGCTGACTGCTTCAGCTGCCGCCGCATAGCCGTTTACAGTGCCCTGTGTGCTCCGGTGATGGTCTCCTACCTGTCCTCGGGGCTCCGGAGCATCCTCTTCATGATCCCCTGCACCGCCAGCGCTCTCCATCGTCATCATCACATCGCCACGCACGCCGTCTTGTCATCCAAAAGGAGTGGCGTGCGTAGTGACGTGATGGCGGAGACGTGAGAGCGACGATCCCGGAGAAGCAGAGACGTCCGGAGTGTCGGGGACACCACAGGGACGCGGCGACAGCGATGGAGGGCGATATCCAGGGCAGCGGTCACGAGCGGTGAGGGTCCGGAGCGGCGGGGACAGGTGAGTACAACTTCCTATACTTTACATTGCACGGATCCCTCAACATACGATGGTTTCAACAAATGATGGTTCATTTGGAACGGATTACCATCGTATTTTGAGGGACCACTGTATATATAAAATACCTACCTATAAATATAACTATATATAATTATTATTATAAACCTGCCAGACACTGTATCCTCTAAATATAATAAACTAGTATACACTAGGGCTGCACGATATATCTTGTGGGATTTGTAGTCAAAAAATGAAAAGTCAAACAGGAAATACCAGTTCACAAAAAGCTAGCCACAGTGTTATGGTAATCTCACAACATAGCCATTTAGCCCCAAGACAACCGCGGATCCTTCATAAGCATGTCCATTACTGTCTGCCATGTACGTACTAAAATCACCTTATGGTGGATAACCCCTTTAATGTCCTTTATTTCAGCTTGCATGGCTGTCATTTTCTTTTCTTTTTTTGGAGAAATTATTGGCATAGGCTTCTGAGGTCCTGGTTTCGAACTCTTGTTTAGTTTTTCATAAATTGGTAGTAATATTGATATATTCTTTATGATTTTTATCAAGGACAATATTAAGCAATCTGTTAACATGATCACTATGTGCCTTGTCCCAAGCTTCCATAAATTCAGTATCTTCTGTGAATTGAGATGGTATTTTGTATACTCTTAGCCCTCTGGGCACTCTTACTTTCAAGGTAGGATTGTAATGAATTTATGGTCCAAAGAGACCTTATTTCTTTGTCTGCTAAGGACTGGATCCGTAGCTCTAAGGATCTTGTGCTTAGAGCTGCTAATTTGTCCATGGAGTTGCAGATGGTAAAGGACACCCCTGCATCGGACTGACCCGCTATTACTGATGGCTCGAGTTCACACATAGCATTAATGTCCATAGTGGTCTCAGGATTAGATTCCATCTCATTGAGTGCTCTAGACATGCAATAGTCCAAGAAAGATACTGTGTAGTCTGGCACTTCAATACCGGAATGATCCACTGATGTTTCTTAGCAGTGTGAACTGTGTCAGCAAAGTTGCTAAGCTAGTGGTGCAGATCAGAATAAATACAAGTCCATATGCAGCAACAAATGAAGAATTGAAGTGATCGAACATTAACCACTTTGGGGTAGCAATATTTATTCAGTCATGTACAGCAGATACAGTCGTGCAGGGGCGCCTCCAAGGGACAGATCTGTTTCGCGTGGCGAGCGCGCTTCAGCTAGCCAACGCTCCATAGGTCAGCGAGGAGGCGTGGAGAGTAAATGTCTTCCAAAAGGTGAGAATAATTACACATGCAAATTTACATAGACAAAAGAGCATATTAAAAACAAAAGCAAACAAGAATAACCTTATAAAAATGGACTCAGGTCATTCCTATCGTTAAGACCAATAGGTCTAAGAGCATTGAGTTTCATTATCCAACGTGCTTCATTTTGTAGGAGTATCTCATGTCATTCTCCTCCATTGCATGGTGGGTTAACTATTTGAAGTCCTGCAAACTTCATTAAAGTACAATCGTTGTAATGCATGTAGCGTCGACCTCACTGAAGTCGATGGCATGCCCCATCCCCATACAGCTCTATGGGAGAGGCGGGTCGGCACGAACGCTGCATCCCCGCCTCTCCTAAAGGACTACATGGAGGAGACATTTCAGCCGCAGCATCTTATAGATGTCCTTTAACTAACTGCCGATGTCCTTTAACTAACAACTATTTTCATTTTGGGGGAGAATTTTTCTTACAGATCCAGGGGACGTCAATGGGGTCCCCTTTGGCCCCAAGCTTTACTAATATTTTTATGGGAAGCTTCGAAGATCAGTTCCTATGGTCATTACCATTAAGTTGATATGTGAAAACCTAGGTCATGGGAGAGATTTATCAAAACCTGTCCAGAGGAAAAGTTTCTGAGTTGCCCATAGCAACCAATCAGATTGCTTCTTTCATTTTTGAAAAGGCCTCTGAAAAATGAAGGAAGCGATCTGATTGGTTGCTATGGGCAACTCAGAAACTTTTCCTCTGGACAGGTTTTGATGAATACCCAGCCTTACACATTACATCCAGTTTCAATTAACCCCAATACCCATATTTGGTACCCCATTAACCTAGTTCCCATGGTTCAAACACTCAGTTAATTGCAAATTGACCTAGTTCCCATGGTTCAAAGGCTTTCTTAATTACCAATGGACCTACATTTGTCAATCACGAGTAAAAAAGTTAAACCACAACACTGGAACACTCCGTCCCACCCCAGGACTCGAACCACCACACGGTCTCCCATACACTGAACTGCTGAGACCCTCCTGCTTATCTTACAGTTTTACATACCTTGAGATGCCCATAGAGCATAATGTGCCTATTGGTTTCAATGGGCAAAACAAAATCACAGAGTTAATGTACTAGTGCAGTGGTCTCCAACCTGCGAACCTCCAGATGTTTCAAAACTACAACTCCCAGCATGCACGGACAGCCAACGGCTGTCCGGGCATGCTGGGAGTTGTAGTTTTGAAACATCTGGAGGCCCGCAGGTTGGAGACCACTGCACTAGCCCATTAGTTCCCTATACCATTAAAGAAGGGAGGACTCAATATTCGCGAACATGCGCATATGCGAAGAGCAAGAGGGATGATCGGTGATCACTGTGATGTGTACTGTGAACAAAAAAAAGCGAATATTTGTAATTGCGAATATATAGTGCTATATTCGCAATATTCGCAATTTCACGAATATGCGATATTCGCGATTAAAAATTGAATTGCGAATATTCGCGAGCAGTGTTGGCTTCTGAAAGAGTAAAATAAACTGCACCCAATGAGGCAGCAGTCTGAAGTGAATTTAGAGCACAAGGTTATATATCTGAACAAAATCTCTACAGTCAAGTTTGTTTGAAATCACAGTGATTTAGAAAATAAAAAAAATTAAAATGGAAAACACTATGAACACAGCATTTAAAAGGATCGTCAACAAAGAACGCATCTTGAACATTATCCTTAGCCTTCTTGAGTGCTGTGACCTTGGATATAATGTAGATTATTGAACCAAAGTTGTGGGTAGGTTTGAAAATGTTCTTGTGCAGATTTTTCCTGAATATAGAGTTCACACAGAGACAAAGCTATAGTGGGTGCATACAAGGTGATGTTGGGGGGGGGGGGGGGGGGGTGCAAATTTTGAATTTGTTCTGAAGAACTTTAAAAGGAAACTGCCAGCAGGATCACCCACACTAACCTAAATATACAGGTGTATTGGGTGGGCGATCCTCTTTAAAATGCTTTTTACCTGGTTTCAATACATTCAGCCATTCTTGAGATATTCTCCTTCTTGCTAATATGCTCATTTTCAGTTCTACAAAATGGAGGCGTTCTTCTGTGCTTTTAGCAAGCTGGGTCCCTCTCTGCATAAGATCTTCATTCTTACATCAGCCGGATGGAGGAGGAGAGAGCAGGACCCAGCGCAACAAGGAAGATATGTCAGGAATGGCTGAATGTATTGGAACCAGGTAAAAAGCGTTTTAAGGGTACGTTCCCACACGGCGTATTTGCTGCGTATTTGCTGCTGCGTATTTTATTTTCCCTGTTGAAGTCAATGGGTAGGAAAATACACAGCACCAAATATGCAGAAAATACGAAGCAAAATACGCCATGTGGGAATGCACCCTAAAGAGGATTCACAGCATTATACACATGTATATCCAGATAAGGGCGGGTGATCCTGCTGTCAGTTTTCCATTTAAAGGGGTACTTCGGTGGGAAAAAAAAATTTTTCAATCAACTCACACCAAAATGTTAATCAGATTTGAAATTACTTCTATTTAAAAATCTTAATCCTTCCAGTTCTTTTCTTTTTTAATTTATTTTCTGTCTGACCACAATGCTCTCTGCTGACACCTCGGTCCATGTCAGGAACTGTCCAGAGTAGGAGCAAATCCCTATAGCAAACCTCTTCTGCTCTGAACAGTTCCTGACATGGACAGAGGTGTCAGCAGAGGGCACTGTGGTCAGACAGAAAAGAAATGAAAAAGTGAAGAACTTCCTCTGTAGTATACAGCAGCTGATAAGTACTGGAAGGATTCTTTTTTTTTTTTTAAATAGAAGTAATTTACAAATCTGTTTAACTTTCTGGCACCAGTTGATTTAACCCCTTAAGGACCAGGCTCATTTTGGCCTCAAGGACCAGACCAATTTTATTTTTGCATTATTTTCGTTTTTTTCTCCTCGCCTTCTAAAAACCATAACTCTCTTATTTTTCCATCCACAGACCCATATGAGGGCTTGTTTTTGCATCACCAATTGTACTTTATAATTACATCAATTATTTTACCATAAAATGTACGGCATAACCAAACAAATATTATTTATGTGGGAAAATTGAAAAGAAAACCAAAATGTAGCAAATTTTGGAAGGTTTTGTTTTCACGCTGTACACTTTCTGGTAAAAATTACATGTTTTCTTTATTCTGTGGGTTAATACAATTAAAATGATACCCATGTTATATGCTTTTCTTTAATTGTATTGCTTAAAAAAAATCTCAAACCATTTTAACAAAATTTGTATGTTTGAAATTGCCCTATTTTGACCACCTATAACTTTCTAATTTTTCCGTATATGGGGCGATATGAGAGCTAATTTTTTGCACTATGATCTGTAGTTTTTATCAGTACCACTTTTTCTTAGGTTTTACTTTTTATTAATTGTGTATTAATTTTTTTTTTATAAAAAGTGACAAAAAAGCTGCAAATTTTTTTTATTTTTAATCTTTTTACATTTACGTCGTTCACCGTATGGGATAATTAACAATATATTTTAATAGATCAGACTTTTACGCATGCGGTGATACCAAATATGTGTATTAATTATTTTTTTTACGCATTTTTGGGGGTAAAATAGGAAAAACAGACGTTTTACTTTTTTATTGGGGGAGGGGATTTTCCAAATTTTTTTACTTTATTATTTTACATTTTTTGACTTTTTAATTTTTTTACACTTTTTATGTCCCCATAGGGGACTATTCATTGCAATCAGTTGATTGCTAATTCTGTGCAGTGCTATGCATAGGACATAGCACCGATCAGTATTATCGGTGATCTTCTGCTCTGGTCTGCTCGATCTCAGACCAGAGCAGAAGACCCCGGGAGACGGCCGGAGCCAGGTGAGGGGACCTCCGGTCGCGATGCTGGATGATCGGATCGCCGCGGCAGCGCTGCGAGCGATCCGATCATCCATTAAAAGTACCGCACTGCCGCAGATGCCGTGATCTGTATTGATCACGGCATCGGAGGGGTTAATGGCGGACATCCGCGCGATCGTGGATGTCCACCTTTACCGTCGGGTCCCTGGCTGCTGATAGCAATGTACGTCATGGTGCGCTAAGTACCACGTCACCATGACGTACATTTACGTCCATTGTCGTTAAGGGGTTGAAAATTTTTTTTCCCACCAGAGTACCCCTTTAAGTTACACCTCTGCAGATAGACTGTTACATTAACTACAAACAGCACACAAACACTTCACACTCAAACACTACACACAACCCCTCTTATTTCAATTCTTCCCTGAGCTTCCTTCTAATCTCCTGCTGCACTGTCTTTACTGAGCTGGGTGCAGATGGTAATACACAGACAGCTGGTTTTCGGTAAGAGAGTGCAGCTTAACCGCTGTTGCCTTGCTGGGACTTGTGGTACTTTCACCAAACGATTTTATACTGACTTGTAGGATGGCTAGATGAATCCTGGTAGGTAAGGTCCTTTCAAGCTATTGAAGCCATCTCCACCAGGACATGTACTTCGCCTGCATGGGAGATTCTTGCAGGATGACCAGAAAAAGTAGATTTGAGCTAGGCCTTCCCTCAGAGCACACATCACAACAGGGGCGGCTCTCTAATTAGGCGATTTAGGCGGCCGCCTAAGGCCTCGCGCCTAAAGGGGCCTCGCGGCCGCCTAAACCGTATATTAGAGCAGTGATTCTGGCGACATTTCTTTTTTTTTAATGTCCCGCCCGGCCTGTGCTCAGGGGGGAAGGGAAGCCTGCGTGCGCACTGCGCACACAGCATCCTCCTGCGTCCCCTGTGTGACCCTCCTGTCACCCATGTTCACCCGCCTGTCACCCCTGTCCACCCCCCTGTCACCCCTGTCCACCCCCCTGTCACCCCTGTCCACCCCCTGCCACCCCTGTCCACCCCCCTGCCACCCCCCTGTCACCCATGTCCACCCTTCTGTCACCCCTGTCCACCCCCCTGTCACCCCTGTTCACCCCCCTGTCACCCCTGTTCACCCCCCTGTCACCCCTGTTCACCCTCCTGTCACCCCTGTCCTCCCCCCTGCCACCCATGCCCACCCCCTGTCACCCATGTCCACTCCCTTGTCACCCATGTCCACCCCCTGTCACCCATGTCCTCCCCGTCACCCATGTCCTCCCCCCCTGTCACCCATGTCCTCCCGCCGTCACCCATGTTCTCCCCCCTGTCACCCCTGTCCACCCCCTGTCACCCCTGTCCACCCCCGATCACCCCTGTCCACCCCCCTGCCACCCATGTCCACCCCCCTGTAACCAATGTCCACCCCCCCTGTCACCCTGTTCACCCCCTGTCACCCATGTCCACCCCCCTGTCCCATGTCCTCCCCCCTGTCACCCCTGTTCACCCCCCTGTCACCCATGTCCACCCCCCTGCCACCCATGCCCACTCCCCTGTCACCCCTGTTCACCCCCCTGTCACCCCTGTTCACCCTCCTGTCACCCCTGTTCACCCTACTGTCACCCCTGTCCACCCCCCTGTCACCCATGTCCACCCTCCTGTCACCCCTGTCCACCCCCTGTCACCTCTGTTCACCCTCCTGTCACCCCTGTTCACCCTCCTGTCACCCTCCTGTCAGCCCTGTTCACCCCCTGTCACCCCTGTCCACCGCCCTGCCACCCATGTCCACCCCCTGTCACCCATGTCCACTCCCCTGTCACCCATGTTCACCCTCCTGTCATTCCTGTCACCCATGTCCACCCCCTGTCACCCATGTCCTCCCCTGTCACCCATGTCCTCCCCCCTGTCCCCCATGTCCTCCCCCCTGTCACCCATGTCCTCCCCCCTGTCACCCCTGTCCACCCCCTGTCACCCCTGCCCACCCCCTGTCAACCCTGTCCACCCCCCCTGCCACCCATGTCTACCCCCCTGTCACCCATGTCCTCCCCCCGTCACCCCTGTTCACCCCCCTGTCACCCATGTCCACCCCCTGTCACCCATGTCCACTCCCCTGTCACCCCTGTTCACCCCCTGTCACCCCTGTTCACCCTCCTGTCACCCCTGTTCACCCTCCTGTCACCCCTGTTCACCCTACTGTCACCCATGTCCACCCCCTGTCAACCATGTCCACCCCCTGTCACCCCTGTTCACCCACCTGTCACCCCTGTCCACCCCCCTGTCACCCCTGTCCACCCCCTGCCACCCCTGTCCACCCCCTGCCACCCCTGTCCACCCCCCTGTCACCCATGTCCACCCTCCTGTCACCCCTGTCCACCCCCCTGTCACCCCTGTTAACCCTCCTGTCACCCCTGTTCACCCTCCTGTCAGCGCTGTTCACCCCCTGCCTCCCCTGTCCACCCTCCTGTCACCCTTCCACCCCCCTGTCACCCCTGTTAACCCTCCTGTCACCCCTGTTCACCCTCCTGTCAGCGCTGTTCACCCCCTGTCACCCCTGTCCACCGCCCTGCCACCCATGTCCACCCCCTGTCACCCATGTTCACCCTCCTGTCATCCCTGTCACCCATGTCCACCCCCTGTCACCCATGTCCTCCCCCCTGTCACCCATGTCCTCCCCCCTGTCCCCCATGTCCTCCCCCCCTGTCACCCCTGTCACCCCTGTCCACCCCCTGTCACCCCTGTCCACCCCCTGTCAACCCTGTCCATCCCCCCTGCCTCCCATGTCCACCCCCCGTCACCTATGTCCACCCCCCCCTGTCACCCCTGTCCACCCCCCCGGTCACCCCTGTTCACCCCCGTCACCCATGTCCTCCCCCCTGTCACCCATGTCCACCCCCCTGTCACCCATGTCCTCCCCCCTGTCACACATGTCCACCCCCCTGTCACCCATGTCCACTCCCCTGTCACCCCTGTTCACCCTCCTGTCACCCCTGTCCACCCCCTGTCAACCATGTCCACCCTCTTGTCACCCCTGTTCACCCCCCTGTCCACCCCCCTGTCACCCATGTCCACCCCCCTGTCACCCATGTCCACCCTCCTGTCACCCCTGTTCACCCCCCTGTCACCCCTGTTCACCCTCCTGTCACCCCTGTTCACCCCTGTCCACCGCCCTGCCACCCATGTCAACCCCCTGTCACCCATGTTCACCCTCCTGTCATCCCTGTCACCCATGTCCACCACCCTGTCACCTATGTACTCCCCCTGTCACCCATGTCCTCCCCCCGTCACCCATGTCCTCCCCCCGTCACCAATGTCCATCCCGTCACCAATGTCCATCCCGTCACCCCTGTCCACCCCCTGTCCACCCCCTGTCACCCATGTCCACCCCCCTGTCACCCATGTCCTCCCCCCTGTCACCCATGTCCTCCCCCCTGCCACCCCTGTCCACCCCCTGCCACCCCTGTCCACCCCCTGCCACCCATGTCCACCCCCCCTGTCACCCACGTCCTCCCCCCTGTCACCCCTGTCCACCCCCTGTCACCCCTGTCCACCCCCCCCCCCTGCCATCCATGTTCACCCTCCTGTCACCCATGTTCACCCCCCTGTATTCCCTGTCACCCATGGCCATTCATTTTGTGGTGTTGGGAAACCCCTTGGAGCCCTGCTGGCCCATCGAGGATCAGGGGCCCTTTAAGTGGTGTTACTCTGGCAGCTCTGGATGTAAATATAGCAATATACTCAATGATATAAGTATACAGTCCAGTGTTTCCCAACCCGAGTTGCAAAACTACAACTCCCAGCATGCCTGGACAGCCTAAGTTTGTCCAGGCATGCTGGGAGTTATAGTTTTGCAACAGCTGGAGGCGCCCTGGTTGGGAAACACCGATCCAGTTCATACTCATCCCACACCATGGCCAGTTAGGATGTTAGGTGTGTACACTGTCCGTAATAATGTTATAATAACATGTCCACCCCCTGTCACCCATGTCCACCCCTGTCACCCCTGTCCACCCCCCTGTCACCCATGTCCACACCCATGTCCACACCCCTGTCCACCCCCGTCACCCCTGTCCACCCCCCTGTCACCCCTGTCCATCCCCCTGTCACCCATGTCCACCCCCCTGTCACCCATGTTCACCCCCCTGTCACCCATGTTCACCCCCTGTCACCCATGTTCACCCCCTGTCACCCATGTTCACCCCTCTGTCACCCATGTACACTCCTCTACACCCCTCTATCAACCATGTACACTCCTCTACACCCCTCTGTCACCCATGTACACTCCTCTACACCCCTCTATCACCCATGTACACTCCTCTACACCCCTCTGTCACCCATGCACACTCCTCTACACCCCTCTGTCACCCATGTACACTCCTCTACACCCCTCTGTCACCCATGTACACTCCTCTACACCCCTCTGCCACCCATGTACACCCTCTACACCCCTCTGCCACCCATGTACACTCCTCTACACCCCTCTGCCACCCATGTACACTCCTCTACACCCCTCTGCCACCCATGTACACTCCTCTACACCCCTCTGCCACCCATGTACACTCCTCTACACCCTCTATCACCCATGTACACTCCTCTACACCCCTCTGCCACCCATGTACACTCCTCTACACCCCTCTGTCATCCATGTACACTCCTCTACACCCCTCTGTCACCCATGTACACTCCTCTACACCCCTCTGTCACCCATGTACACTCCTTTACACCCCTCTATCACCCACGTACACTCCTCTACACCCCTCTGTCACCCATGCACACTCCTTTACACCCCTCTGTCACCCATGTACACTCCTCTACACCCCTCTGTCACCCATGTACACTCCTCTACACCCCTCTGTCACCCATGTACACTCCTCTACACCCCTCTGCCACCCATGTACACCCTCTACACCCCTCTGCCACCCATGTACACTCCTCTACACCCCTCTGCCACCCATGTACACTCCTCTACACCCCTCTGCCACCCATGTACACTCCTCTACACCCCTCTGCCACCCATGTACACTCCTCTACACCCTCTATCACCCATGTACACTCCTCTGTCATCCATGTACACTCCTCTACACCCCTCTGTCACCCATGTACACTCCTCTACACCCCTCTGTCACCCATGCACACTCCTCTACACCCCTATATCACTCATGTACACTCCTCTACACCCCTGTCACCCATGTACACTCCTCTACACCCCTCTGCCACCCATGTACACTCCTCTGTCATCCATGTACACTCCTCTACACCCCTATATCACTCATGTACACTCCTCTACACCCCTGTCACCCATGTACACTCATCTACACCCCTCTGCCACCCATGTACACCCCTCTGTCACCCATGTACACTCCTCTACACCCCTCTGTCACCCATGCACACTCCTCTACACCCCTCTGTCACCCATGTACACTCCTCTACACCCCTCTGTCACCCATGTACACTCCTCTACACCCCTCTGTCACCCATGTACACTCCTCTACACCCCTCTGCCACCCATGTACACTCCTCTACACCCCTCTGCCACCCATGTACACTCCTATACACCCCTCTGCCACCCATGTACACTTCTCTACACCCCTCTGCCACCCATGTACACTCGGCTACACCCTCTATCACCCATGTACACTCCTCTGTCATCCTTGTACACTCCTCTACACCCCTCTGTCACCCATGTACACTCCTCTACACCCCTCTGTCACCAGTGGCGTCTCCAGCTTTCAAATTTTGGGGGGCACACTGGGGGCCAGGACAAAAGTAGGGGGGGCAATTATAACAACACCACATTTATACATTGCACGTGCAAATTATATCCAAGCCAAGGGCAGCATCGGGGGACCATGAAGATCTCATTGACTTCAAAGGCAGCTTCAGCATGTGTCTACGTGGAGAAGAAGTGACATGTCACTTATTTTTTGGCCAGTTCCCTGTCAAACATTAACATAAGTAATATATGTGTAGATAGAAGCATACTGGCACTACCTGTATTGTGTGGTTCACAAAAAATACATTTGTCCTATAATCCGGACTCTAAAGTATCAGACAGCACAGGCTTGTAATATGGTGGTGCTCATGTAATATAGGTAAAGACAGTTCATCCAATCGGAATGATGTAGAAAAATTACAGGCAGCTCACCAATCTTTTGCAAGACTTCATGCTTTAATTCCAGGGTGTGCAGGCAAAGCGGCTCCATGCCGCACCGGTGAGCTAGACGCTAGTGCGAACAATGACCTGTATACTGAGACTAATATTACAAATAATATCAGTATACAAGGAGGAATATTATCACCATACATATAACCATCATACTGTAACTGACCAAATCCTGTATACTGAGACTAATATTACCAATAATACCAGCATACAGGGAGGAAATATTGTCATCATACATATTATGGTCATACTGTTACTGACACCAATAATACTGATAATACCAGTACAAAAAAAAAAATGGTCAGCACCTCCAGACAAAAGGTGCTTACTGTTAGTTGTGTGCGTTACTAGCAAGAAACAAATAATACTGCCACACCATGACCACCACTACTATTGTGACTGACTAATGACCGACTAACACCAATTGTTACTGTATAAAATTCATTTTACAATTACCCCAAGTACAGGGAAATACTCCCACATACACTGGCCTTATAGTGGTAGATACCAGCTGTACACATCACAGTGTGTATTATCCCTGTACTGTGACATCACTGTGTATTATCCCTGTACTGTGACATCACTGTGTGTATTATCCCTGTACTGTGACATCACTGTATATTATCCCTGTACTGTGACATCACTGTGTATATTATCCCTGTACTGTGACATCACTGTGTATTATCCATGTGCTGTGACATCACTGTGTGTATTATCCCTGTACTGTGACATCACTGTATGTATTATCCCTGTACTGTGACATCACTGTGTGTATTATCTCTGTACTGTGACATCACTGTGTATTATCCCTGTACTGTGACATCACTGTGTGTATTATCCCTGTACTGTGACATCACTGTATATTATCCCTGTACTGTGACATCACTGTGTATATTATCCCTGTACTGTGACATCACTGTGTATTATCCATGTGCTGTGACATCACTGTGTGTATTATCCCTGTACTGTGACATCACTGTATGTATTATCCCTGTACTGTGACATCACTGTGTGTATTATCCCTGTACTGTGACATCACTGTGTGTATTATCCCTGTACTGTGACATCACTGTGTGTATTATCCCTGTACTGTGACATCACTGTGTGTATTATCCCTGTACTGTGACACCACTGTGTGTACTATCCCTGTACTGTGACACCACTGTGTGTATTATCCCTGTACTGTGACACCACTGTGTGTATTATCCCTGTACTGTGACATCACTGTGTGTATTATCCCTGTACTGTGACATCACTGTGTGTATTATCCCTGTACTGTGACATCACTGTGTGTATTATCCCTGTACTGTGACATCACTGTGTGTATTATCCCTGTACTGTGACATCACTGTGTATTATACCTGTACTGTGACATCACTGTGTATTATCCCTGTACTGTGACATCACTGTGTATTATCCCTGTATTGTGACATCACTGTGTGTATTATGCCTGTACTGTGACATCACTGTGTATTATCCCTGTACTGTGACATCACTGTGTATTATCCCTGTACTGTGACATCACTGTGTATTATCTCGGTACTGTGACATCACTGTGTATTATCCCTTTACTGTGACATCACTGTGTGTATTATCCCTGTACTGTGACATCACTGTGTATTATCCCTGTACTGTGACATCACTGTGTATTATCCCTGTACTGTGACATCACTGTGTATTATCACTGTACTGTGACATCGCTGTGTATTATCCCTGTACTGTGACACCACTGTGTATTATCCCTGTACTGTGACATCACTGTGTCTTATCCCTGTACTGTGACATCACTGTGTGTCTTATCCCTGTACTGTGACATCACTGTATATATTAAGCCTGTATACCCTAATGTCACTGTATATATTTACCTTGCACTGTGAGTGACAATACAGGGTAAATATGCACAGTGTCATCACAGTTCAGAGTTAATATATACAGTGACATCACAGTTCAGAGTTAATATAAACAGTAATGTCTCTGTACAGGGACAATAAACAGTTTTGCCACTCCAGGGTTAATAAAGTGTTGTCACAGTAGAGGGTAACTATACAGTGATGTCATTGTACCGGGAAAATATACACAGTGAAGTCAGCGTTCAAGAATAATAAACTGTGATGTCACTACAGGGTTGTTATACACAGTGACATCAAATTACAGGATGAAGCACAGTGATGTCAGTTTATTATGAAGCACAGTGATGTCACAGTTTATTATGAAGCACAGTGATGTCACAGTTTATTATGAAGCACAGTGATGTCACAGTTTATTATGAAGCACAGTGATGTCACAGAGACTACAGAATGTACAACTGTACGTATGATAAAGATGGCGGGATGCTATCGAAACGTAACACATACATGGGGGAATAAAACACTTAGATAATATAGATTAATAGATAGATATGAGAGATAGATAGATGATAGATAGATAGATAGATATGAGATAGATAGATAGATTGATATGAGATAGATAGATATGAGATAGATAGATAGATATATATGAGATAGATAGATAGATAGATATGAGATAGATAGATAGATAGATAGATAGATCAGTGTATCCCAATCAGGGGGCCTCTAGCTATTCCAAAACGACAACTCCCAGCATGTCTTTGGCTTTATGAGCATACTGGGAGTTGTAGTTTTGCAACAGCTGGAGGCCCCCTGGTTGGGAAACACTGATCCATCTATCAATCATCTATCTATCTCCTATCTATCTATCCATCCATCTATCTATATCCATCTATCTATTTATGTATCTATCTATCTTTCTATTTATCTATCTATCTATCTCATATCTATCTCAGATAGATGAGAGATAGATGAAAGATAGATAGATATGAGAGATAGATAGATACATAAATAGATAGATATGAGATAGATAGAAAGATAGATAAATAGATGATTGATAGATAGATAGATAGATACTATCTCTTTCTATCTATCTATCTAAAACAAATAAAAACGGCACAACCAAAATCCAGAGATTAGAGAGAAGTCGGGGTGCCCGCATACTTGGAACCTGGGTCCACTGGTTCCTCAATCCAGACAAAGAACAATATGATGCAGCACGCCACAAGTTTGCAGAAAATGGTGGTTTATTCCATCATGTGCATAGTCTATGCACATGATGGAATAAACCACCAGTTTCTGCAAACTTGTGGCGTGCTGCATCATATTGTTCTTTATCTATCTATTTTTCTATATCCTATGTATCTATATCATATCAATCTATCTATATCATATCCATCTATCGCCTATCTATCTATCTATCTATATCATATCTATCTATCTATCATCTATTTATCTATCTTTCTATCTATCTCATATCTATCTATATATCCATCTATTTATGTATCTATCTATATATCTATCTATCTCTCATATCTATCTATCTTTCATCTATCTCTCATCTATCTGAGATAGATATGAGATAGATAAATAGAAAGATAGATAGATACATAAATAGATGGCTAGATAGATAGATATGAGATAGATAGATATGAGATAGATAGATAGATATGAGATAGATAGATAGATAGATAGATAGATAGGAGATAGATGGATAGATAGATAATAGATAGATGATTTATAGATAGATAGATCAGTGTTTCCCAACAAGGGGGGCCTCCAGCTGTTGCAAAACTACAACTCCCAGTATGCTCATAAAACCAAAGGAATGCTGGGAGTTGTAGTTTTGCAACAGCTGAAGGCCCCCTGGTTGGGAAACACTGAACTACCTCCCACTGTCTCCCGAACTACAACTTTCCCCCTCTCCCCCAAGCAAGTTACTTACTTTAAAAGGGCAGCATCAGCAGTGGGCACTGGGCAGGTAAGTCTTCCATACTGGTGGTGTCCGGGCCTGTATACACACAGCAGGCCTGCTCCACAAGGTCCAGCAGCAGTATACAGGGGAGTGAGAGAGGGGGAGGAGCTTCCTGTCTGCTCTTCCCAGTATGCATAGCGCGGCCCCTGCGTGGTGACAGAGCTGCTGGCTGAAGATTTATCAAATAAAAGGATGGCGGAGTAGATGCCTCCGGGGGGCGGGGGGTGCAGCGGGGGCTCGGGCCCCTTACTGGTGAACTAGCTGTACCCCCCTGATGGCCATGAGAGCTGCTAGTGACCTACTGCTGCTAGGGGGGCACAAGGGGGGGCCAATCATGATGTAGGGGGGGCCGTGGCCCCCTCTGGCCCCCCCCCCCCCAGAGACGCCACTGTCTGTCACCCATGTACACTCCTCTACACCCCTCTGTCACCCATGTACACTCCTTTACACCCCTCTGTCACCCATGTACACTCCTCTACACCCCTCTGCCACCCATGTACTCTCCTCTACACCCTCTATCACCCATGTACACCCCTCTGTCACCCATGTACACTCCTCTACACCCCTCTGTCACCCATGTACACTCCTCTACACCCCTCTGTCACCCATGTACACTCCTCTACACCCCTTTGTCACCCATGTACACTCCTCTACACCTCTCTGTCACCCATGTACACCCATCTGTCACCCATGTACACTCCTCTACACCCCTCTGTCACCCATGTACACTCCTCTACACCCCTCTGTCACCCATGTACACTCCTCTACACCCCTCTGTCACCCATGTACACTCCTCTACACCCCTCTGTCACCCATGTACACTCCTCTACACCCCTCTGTCACCCAGATATGGGAAATATATGTTACTGCATAACTTCCAAACGGCGGGAGATATTTCGATAATACTTGGTCACATGTTACTTTATGTCCACTTAAAATATAGCATATTTAATTTAACCCTTAACTATCCCCATTTGTGAGGGTCGGGGTTTTTGTTTAAAGTCCCATGCAAATCAAGGGAAAATGTATGTTCCCACATAACTTCAGTACGGCTGGAGATATTTCAATACCTGGTACACATATTACGGGTCGGGATATGAGGTCGAGATAGGAGGTCGAGATAGGAGGTCGAGATAGGAGGACAGGATAGGAGGTCGGGATAACAGGTTGAGATAGGAGGTCGAGATAGGAAGACGGGATAGGAGGTCGGGATAGGAGGTCAAGATATGAGGACGGGAAAGGACGACGGGATAGGAGGATGGGATAGGAGGTCGAGATAGGAGGTCGAGATTGGAGGACGGGATAGGAGGTCGGGATAGGAGGTCGGTATAGGAGGTCAGGACAGGAGGTCGAGATAGGATGTCGGGATAGGAGGTCGAGATTGGAGGACGAAATAGGAGGACGAGATATGAGGACAGGATATGAGGTCGGGATAGGAGGTCGGGACAGGAGGTCAGGATAGTAGGTCGGGACAGGAGGTCGAGAAAGGAGGTCCGGATAGGAGGTCGAGATAGGAGGACAGGATAGGAAGATGGGATAGGAGGATGGGATAGGAGGACAGAATAAGAGGTTGAGATAGGACGTCGAGATAGGAGGACGGGATAGGAGGTGGAGATAGGAGGTGGAGATAGGATGTGGAGATAGGAGGTAGAGATAGGAGGTCCTGATAGGAGGTAGAGATAGGAGGACGGGATAGGAGATCGAGATAGGAGGTCGGGATAGGAGGACGGGATATGAAGTCAGGATATGTGGTTGGGATATGACAACAATATATGAGGACGGGATATGACAACAATATATGAGGACGGGATATGAAGTCAAAAGCTTCCTCCTTTGTTTATTTTCCTCCCCAACAAGGATTAGGAAGGAAAAACCGGGCAACGCCGGGTACTCAGCTAGTTTTGCAATAAAGTGCAAACATAATTAATGTAACTGTAAGTCTCTGGTGGGTCCAACACCTTGTGCTGCCAAGTGGCCTGAAACAGTCCAAAGCCAGAGGACAGCTACTGGTGCTGGGACACCACATTTGTCCAAGTCCTAAAGAGGTCTGTTAGTTTTAAAATATGTAAGAAAACTTTTTCTATAGTTCTACTTGGAGTGGTGTAGATCTGCAAATTTTTGGTGGGTGTGCAATGTGTTCCTGTATTTTTATCTGAATTTTGCACACAATACATTAATAACCACTGCATGCACATCCAGTGTAAAAAAGCTGATCTGATTCTTTTTTTAAAGCACAGTGCTAACAGATGTTTGAGAAATTCACAAAAATTTTGAATAATTAATAGATGCAAAAATATATTCACACAAATTACAGAAAAACTCAGTCAAAATAATGAATAAATCCACATTTTTAAGAAGCCCCCACCCGCCTTTTACCCAGAACAGATTTTGGGTGACATATTTTGGGTTGTCTTAAAAAGGTATTACTGTAAATATATTCTCATCCTCGGTTTCATCGACAGTTTTCTTATTTGCCACAAGATGGTGCTGAAAACAAGTACATTCATATTAACTGTAAGAGTAAAACTTCTCTCTGGATTTTTATTAATAAAATTAATTCAAGGCATATATATGTACCTGTGCCTACTAAAAACAATGTGTACAATGTACTGTATAAAAAACACACCGCATAGTCGCAGTTGAAATTTTTAAGAATCACTATTGCGCAGGAAAATGTATCCCCTATCTGACCACTGGGACCCCAGCTCCATGTATCTCTACGGGATAGCCGGAAATACAGCATTCTGGTATCTCCGCCTCTCCCATAGAGATAAATGGAGGTGGTGTGTCGGCCGCCGCACAGGAGATCGCAGGGGCCTCCCCATCCCCGACCTGGGTTTGTTGCCAGATTGAAAACCATGACATATCACAGTTTTCTGTCCAGCTAGAAAGCCAGAAATGGTGCAAAAATGAGTCACTTTCTGACTCCGGTCGGCTCATGCAAATGAATGAGATGCGGGCCAGGTCCAGCGGGGATAAAGTAGCGCCGGGTTTTGACATTTTCCCGCCGGATCCGGAGACCATATAAGCTAAACCTGGTGTGAATGAACCCTGACATATGCTGTCTCCCTAGTGGCTGCTGCCAGTATTATACTTTGCAGAAAACTTTCAAACTCTATTTAAAAGGGGGAGATTTATCAAAACCCGTCCAATGGAAAAGTTGCTCAGTTGCCCATAGCAACCAATCAGATCTATTCTTTCATTTTTCAGAGGCCTTTTTTAAAAATGAAAGAAGTGATCTGATTGGTTGCTATGGGCAACTCAGCAACTTTTCCACTGGACAGGTTTTGATCAATATCCCCCATACTGTATATTTTTGTACAGACAGGTGGAAATTCTTGTGTGCAACTTCACACACACTGGATTTGTACCGGAAGTGTTCTAGAAATCTAGAATAGCTAATTTTGTGTGGATTTGTTGCTGCAGATTTTTCTGCAGATTCCACAACAAATTAGTTAAAAACACTTTGCTGCCACTGATTGATATGCTGAAGATCATAAAATCCACATCATAGGTCAATTTTAGCCAGTGAAAATGAAATTTACTTTGCAGATACTGTTATCTTCTAGAAAGAATGTACGGAGCGTCCAGCACTTTGTTGCAAGCAGCTTTATTGAAGATACATCACACCATAAAAAACGACAGTCAGTCAGACATGTTTCGAGCGCTAGCTTCAATATTGGATGCCTGGCCGGGCACCGGTACGAGCACCGTACATCATGGAAGGTGAGCTGGATCACTCACTTGACTGTTATCTTCTGTAGATTTTCCATGTTAATTTCTGAGCAGAAAATCTGCTGCAAATCTGGTCAGTGTGCACTAACCCTAGGGGTGAATTCAGATATGACAAACTTTTCTGAAACTATCCCATTCATCTGCAGAAATCCAAGCAGCCCAATTCCATTGAAATTTCGACAATAAATCTGCTGCATATCCACTAGTTATGTCTTCATAAAGACTCTGCCACCACAATAGGATGTACAGTTCTCTGACATATCATCATTTGCCATGAGTCAGAGCTGCTATGATGGAAGCAGTGAATGTAGGTTGTGGTGTCTGATAATTATCTTGGATAAGTGAATCACAGGTATCCTTTGGCCTAGGCTAGAAGACTCTATTCTCCTTTACTCTTGGGTGTGAGAAGGGAAGTGACAACCACTCTAGATGCTGCAACGCCTTTTTAAAGTCCTAATATGCACTTACAATGCATTATGTACACTCAGAGGTGTAGTTCCAGCATCCAGGGCAGAGATTCAGTTTGATCCCCCCCATCTGAAGTCTAAAGTAACACTGAGTTTTCAATAAAATTTTGTTGTAGGGTTATGTCAAAAGATTTAATCGGTCAGAGCAGAGAGAGCGTGCTTGTTTTCCTATTTGTATTAGTGATAGGTCAGGATGAAATAATATAACATCACTTTTTATTTTTTCTACTTTGGTTTTCATATCAGTAAGGGTCTATTCAAACAGGTGGAAGTGACGGAATTCCGCAAGTGGAAATTCCGAAGTGTGAACGGGAGTGTGGAATCCCATTAAAGTGTATGAGCTTTCATTTAATTTCCATTGGTGGAAATTCCCCCTGGGTTTTTTTTTTGAATAGACCCTTAGGCTCTGTTTACATTTGCAATAGAGGCTCAGTTTGGAGTATTTTCTGACAACGATTTTAATGGAAAACGTAGTGCAACATGCATACAATGCATGCAGCAAATGCACTGGTATAAAGAGCAATCCAGCTGAATAAAACAGCTTATTGTTGCTAACAGAAGTGCTCTCCTTTCTGAGCAGACATCTCTGAGTTTGTCAACATAAGGCCATGTACACACTGAATTTCTTTCATGTGGGTTCCTAATCAGATTTAACGTCAAAATCTGTGTTTAAACAGTGGATTCTGCTTCCCATTACTGTGTAGGAAGGTATTGATATTTTAAAATCTAAATTTAAAAGTAATGTTACGAATTAAAAAAGAAGTGACACGTGCCTTTTTTGACAATTCACATGGAGCTAACCCCCCCCCCCCCATTTTTTTTCCTCATTATGTCTCTCGTAGTTGAGGTATACCTATGATGAAAATTACAGGCCTCTCTCATCTTTTTAAGTAGGAGAACTTGCACAATTTGTGGCTAACTAAATACTTTTTTTGCCCCACTGTACATCCTGAAGAGGCTGAAATAATAAAACTGCCTCTGGCCTAGAAGCTGCCTCTGGCCTAAGTGCGTACAGTTAAAAGCGGCGCACACACAGGCCACCCACCATAATGTTCAACTGTATGGGTGTCCTGAGGACACCTATAAAGTTGAAAGGGGCTCTGATTTCAGCCCCAGATTTCACAACAGATTTTTCTAAATGAAGGGATATTATGAATTCTCCTCTAAGATGCTGTGATTGACATTTGGCCCAGTCGGCAATTTCTGCACTTCCTTCTAACTGTGCCCTGGGTACTGCTCTGCCTGCTTCCTCCTAGCTATATCACTGTCTACACCAAAACTAACCTCTCTAATGTGAATTGGTTTTCAACTTTCCATCTCATTTATTTGGTTTATGAAGTAATATTTCGTTAGCAGTAGTAAAACTTTAACTTATAGGAAACAGGAATGAGTCAGATAAATTATGGCATGAACAGACAGGACTGACATTTCCTATGATCATGTGTCAGGAGAATTGGGTCACATTTACTGTAATTACAATTTTATGGAGAGGTTATTCCCAGAGATTTTAGGTTAGACCTCACTGTTGTAAAGGGAAATGTTACATTGCAGATTTATTCCTGCTCTTCCAAATGTGTCACTGAACATATAGAAACTACAATGATAAAGCAAAAATGGTACATACATATGCTTACCGTACTTGGTACTATGAGAGTTAGATTTATGTTGGCCAAACCTGTAGTAGTGGCTGTGTACTGTGCACGGGGATGTCCTTATTCAAACCCTTTATTTCCTTGGAAGATACAGTAAGCCACTAACAGATAAATTTGGCAGCGGCTTATTTCTTCTCACTAAAAACACATGCTTGGTCAGGAGAGGGTGGGAGAGTTGGGCAGGTTGGTTGGTTGACAGCCTGATTAATCACTGATGCAAATGGGAAGACATACATCTTATCTGAATGACGTATTAGTCAAGATCTGCTGCTGGCAGCTCCCTTTGCGCAAACCAATGAGGTCCAAGATGTGTTCAATAGGAGACGAATCCAGTGACACTGCAGACAATAGTAACACATTTAGGCCAAATGGGATGGTCACAGGAGCCTGAGCAATATGTGGCCTGGCATCACTGTGTTGACAAACTGCTCATGGGGGCACAAAAAAATGGCTGTACCATTGGTTCCACCATCCAGTCAATATGTTGACCGATGGTCTTTAGACCAGTCTCTGGCTATCATTGCAGGACAGACTTACATTCAACCTCTATTGCCGTTTTGCACTGCCCCTTGATAGCCATTAAGAGTGGTATCGTGTGGTCACTGGAAAACCTGCAGCTGGACCTCTCGCTTCTAGCACAAAGTCATACAAGTGACTTCTGGTGGTTTGTGTGAACACTGTTCGACACCTTAAACTTGGTATGTGACATCAAGTTTCATAGAACAAAATGAATCTAATCTGATGATTTGTCCATGCAGAGGTTTGCCTCTGGGCGTCTCATGCTGTCATTACAGTTTGCCAAACTGTACATAATCTTTTTCCAAACCCAGATGCAGTCTCCAGGCCCCATTTACACAACTTTTTTGCATCCTATTAAAGTACTTTTTTAGTTTAAGATAAAAGGTTCCTTTAAAAAAGGATGCAACATGGTGCCCATGTAATTAGTTACCATGTGAGCATCACCCCTAATATCCTCTTCCCTCCAAGACCCTTTTAGGGTATTTGAGTTCAGGATACTGAGATATGACAAGCTGCAGGTACAGTCATTACACTGCAGAGTCGATTTCCTGGTTGCTGTCTCAGCCAATTCCAAAAGTAGAGTTAGATCAGGAGATACAGAATTACTTTAGTAAGTATTTGTAATAGTTTTATTATTTTTGTAGAAATGTTGGTGACTTTGTGGGTACACACACACATAGACATTGATCAGCCTTCCTGATAATAACGAGGCAGGGGGTGGCCAGTGCACGTAATAACTCCATGAGAGCCCCTATTGTGGCAATGAGACAATACAACCTATGTTTGAAGTCCTTCCCAGGTTGTAGAGCAGGAGTCGAGCGGGGAGCAGCCTTTCATCTCTGAGCTGAGAGGCCTCTCACTAATCATTAATAAAATACTCTCAGGTCGGTGTCTGGCTTCAAAGAAACCCTCCGAGGCTCATAAGGGGTATCTGCCCAAGGTATATGGAGAGGTGCTGGATTTGCTCAGTTTACCTTCATAATGTGTTATTATGAGCTTAGGATCACTTTGTGTCTTGTATAGGAGATGTCACCTTTTTTGCTTTTGGCCTGTAAAGCCATTTAATCCTTAGTGGTGGACCATGCGGTTGAAAGTTGTGCTTGCATGTGGTTTCTGCAGATTTGCCACATTTCCTAGTTAAAATTAATATATTATTAAAAGGACACTGACAGTAGCATCACCTGCACCAATCTGCTGGTATGGGATAATCGTGTGGGAGACACTAATTACAATAGTCTTTGCCTTTTTTTTTTATGTTAATCCATTCCCAAGATATGGCCCACAATGATGTAAAGTAAAGTAGCTCCTTTGTTGTACTTGTGGCATGCCCTATCTCCAAGGTGCACTGGTATGGCCGCCTGGCTGGTCTATGGATAACACCCCATTAATAAATATTCACCGCTTTGCCCATAGCATGTAGTCCAGGCTGCAAAATCCAGTGATACTTCAGGTTGGCCATGCTTAAGATGTCCTAGATGGCCATGCTAAAGATGTACCAGCTAGTACGGCCGCCTAACCTGCATATCCTAATCTGCATAGACTGTGCAGTCATTAACAATCATCCGAAATCTGCTCCAATTTGTGCTAAGACGAGTTGTTAGTGTGTTTTTCATTTGTATCACAGCCAGGGGAGTCTCTAGAGCCAGGCATCTGGGTTCAAGCCCTGGATTTTTTGCACTTTAGGTGAAGAGCCTATGAGCTGCTGGGATGGGATCCCAATAAAGGCCGGCATGATGATGTGACATCATTGCACCTGCTCAGGAATCCAGGCTGGCTTTTAAACATTTTTACACAGGCAATGCATCGGCTGAAAGATGTTTTCCATGTAGAAAACCTCTGGTAGGAAAGTGGAGCTTAGTCTTGACCAGCCCCCTCTTCAGAGTAAGTCAGTGTATGTGTCTGTCTGTGGAGACAGACAGGAGAAGCCTGTGAGGAGATGTTAATTAGACATACTATGTAAACAAGTATTAATTTGGCTTCTATGGCTTCTGCTTTTCTTCCGATTGGTGATGTTGTTTTATCGGATTTGTACAATGGTGATGTTGTTTTATCGGATTTGTACAATGTATTTTTGTAATTATTAAAATAAAAATATTTAAAATAAAAAAAAAAGTGTACGGGACTGTGTCATTGAAATAAGTTCATGTGCTGGCCCTGACGAAATAGTGGGGGAGGTGTAAATTAAAGGGTTGTCGTGGTGAAAAAGTCTGCAAAAGTTGGATTTACAATGTGCAAGATTAGAACACAAGCCATGTTACGCACCAAAATGTCTGTTGTACCTGCAAGGGTTAAAGTTCTGCTGGAAAAGCGCGCCAAAGGCTCCCGCCAGAGCCAACATCCCACCCCCGGGCATGGAAACAATGTCGTGGTGTCCAGCCCAAAGGGGAACTTGAAAGGTCCGCCTCTTGTTGCCAGGGAAACAGATGAAGAGGATGCACCGCTGAGTCGCTTCTGGTCCCAGGCCCTGCTGATGACGTCCTTCCAGCTGGCTGCCATCTTGTTGGAGACCGATATAAAAGGCGAAGCGAAGCCCGACCTCTTCAGTCTACCGGAAGTACTGGCCGAGAGCAGCAAGATGGCAGAGGCCAAGCGATCCACGTGTGCCGAGAGTGTTAAGATGGAACCAGAGCCTGCCCCCGAGGAGGCTAAAGCAGGAAGATCCCCGGGAGAAGCTGTGCCACAAGTTCCGGTGACGGCGCCTGGCTCCGGAGATTCCGTTCAAGTACCCGCTGCTGTGCAGACTCTGCCGATGATTCTATCAAGTAAGTTGATGGTAGTGGGGGGCCCCTGTGTATATCTGTTAGTGTTCAACGTTGCCCCCAGAGATTTCCAACCCGAAGGGGAGACACTAGCTAAGGGGTCCCACCAGGTACAGAAGCCTCAACGATCCTGGCCGCTGCATCCCAACGCTAGGCCTCTTAAAGGGCCAGTAGCCCACAAGTTATCAAGGGTCCCAGTCATACCAAGAAAACGGTGGATAAAAATGAAAGCGCATGTTGCCGTGCCGACGGCAGATGGCTATGTCCTCTGTCTCAGTTGTGCCGCATCATTAAAAAACTGCAACAATCAGGGCAAAAAAAATTTCCCTGCCTCCTATCAACAAGTCCGTCAGATCCGTACATGGATGGTAGAAACTATGGCCCAAGAGGTCCAAATGCAGGCCCTTAAAGAACTTGTTAACAAACTGATTCCAGGCACCATAGGCCAAAACATTAAAAAGGCTTGCGAATTCAGACGCCCGCTACAGACTGTTCATTTCAAGAAAATAAGACTAATAACTCAATTGCCTGGGGGCCTGAGGCCGGGTCTACGGGCCTCCACAGACATACTTCAGGGGCCCACTGTGGCCCCATCCTGTTTGTCCAAGTCAACAAGACCCGTTGGTCTCCTCACTTCAAGTGTTAAAGGAGCCATAACCCAGGAGTAGCACCCTGATCCCTTGAGATGGATCTCAAGTATTAAAGTCACTCAAGTCACCGTTACAGTACAGAAGTGCCCAGGCCTACTCCTATGAGCGAAGAGGTTTGGTCTGACCACCTGGCACCAACTCATGTACCCAGGCCTACTCCAGCTGTAAAAGAGGTTTGGCCTAACACACGGGTACCCACAATAGTGCCTAGGCCTACTCTGCAGTGGCGGAGGTTTGGCACCAACAAGTAATCCCTCTGTGGTGCAAGCTGCTGCAGTGCAGGTGGTGGTTACAGTTAGTCCCACCATCACTAATTCCAGTCTGTCCCACGTGTCTTGGGACACCCATATTGACCCCATGCAAGGAGCCCAGTCTCTCAACCCTAGGTACATCTCACAGCCTAGTACCCCACCTGGAAGGCGAGACTGGGAAAGGAGATTGCCGGAAAGAAAGGAAGCTGTTTAACTTGTGTAGCACACTTTGTTGTTTCATGTTCCTGCAACGTTCAAGATATGTGCCTGACAAGACTTTGTCAAGAAAAGTTCTTCTGATTGCAACCAATCTCGTAAGTAATGGGCCCGGCTTTGGCCGAGAGACTCCTTGGTGTAGGAGATTCTATTAAGTAATGTGCCCGGCATTAGCCAGGAGACTCCTTGTGGTAGGAGATTCTAACTGATCTGAACGAAGCAAATGAACTCCTTATTGACATGGACTACTGAACAGTACCTGAACTCTTGAATAGAGATCTTAAGTAATACATTTTGGTTCAGAAAAAATGGTCATGGAGGTACACTGAGTTGTTGTGGTCCTAATGTGACTTTCCTATCTTGTGTTATCAAATGTCAAAAAAATGTATAAAGTTATTGTACACTAAATGTCAATGTGTACAGTCATTCATGATGTCTTGTTGTTTCCTCACAGGGGTTTATCCTGATACAGTCGGGAGGAGCACATATCACCCCTTTACCGGCATCCAGTACAAAGTATAATATGTGTAGTACTCTACAGTACACATAGTCGTACACAATTAATGTACACATAGTTCAGTATACACAAGTCATGTATACCTCAGTCATATAAAGTAGTACTGTATCACTCACATTTAACAGACTACTCAAAGTAACATGTCAAGTGTATGTAATGTCATATATCATTATGTTTTTGTGCGCAGGATACTTTTCTGGCCAGTAAGTATTCCTGAAACTAACCTAAAGCATGTAGTCAGTAAAAGGTAACATGAATGTCAAAATGTTATCTGTATTCATTGTCTAGCATAAAAATGCCTAGAGTAACCAGTAAAAATAGTGTTCTGAGGAGCTGTGTTTTATGCCAAGGGACCCCAGTAGCTGAAGTCATAAGCCTGTACTACCCTTAGGCCCTGTCAGGTCGAGTCCCCCAGTGACCTGGGGGTTCCCCTGCAAGGTCTCCCCGTGTTGGTTTTATAAAGGTGTGTGTGTCACTTTAATGCCTAGACAGGATCCCTATGTATAGGTAGTGCAGAGGACCAGTGGGAGGTCTCAAGGACCTGTGTATAAGTCTATTACATGTTATGTTATGCAGTCACATGATTTCTTGTCACATGTTCTCCCAGAGAGCACCAGCTTAACCTATGACCTGCAGCTTGACCAATGGGCTTTAGTCCAGCCCCCACTATATAAAGGGGCGGCCATTACTATTCTCTCTCTTAGCACTTACCACCAGCTACCTTACTGAGCTCAGCTACCAGAGAACTCAGGGCAAGTGATCAGCATCTGGAAGGCCACAAAGCTACCGTCTCTCCAGTAAGTCTCAAGTCTATGTCTGCTGTCACTACAAGTAGTCAATTCCTGCACATAGTCAAGTCAAGTCTAATTTCAAGTCACGTTCATTACAAGTATATTGGTCCAGCAAGCTGCGAGGTCCTCTGGGTCCTGGCCACCTCTCTGGGAATTCTGGCCTTAGCTGTGAAGATAATTACACATGCCTTCTACTCAGTAAAGCCTCCATTTGACCACAACTGGTTGTGGACTCTCATTTCCCTTCTAGCAATTGGGATAGCAGAGAAACCGGGCGTGTGGTGTTCCGGAATCCGAAAACCACACTGGCGTCACGAACACTAGGGGTTAATACCATCCAACCCCCAGGGTTACTACCATCTGATCCCACCAATCTACATCGCCACACCCGTGGTCCCGCCATTCACCCGGTGGTCCACCACATTAGGATCTGCAGCCCCTTCACACCTGTTTGTTTTATCAAACAATTGTGTGGTAAAACGTAAATAAATGTTTCCAGTTCATGGCCTACACACGTTACTGTATGGAATTGAGAAATTTTTGCTGCGAGCTATGATAATCCTTTTTATATGTTGAAGAAATGTCTTAGTACAGTATCTCTAAAAAATCTGTTCATTCAGTCATATTAGCATGTAATTCTCTCATTCTGTTTCACCACGCCTGGATTAAAGGGAGAGTATTGTTAGCACAAAGAGAAGTTCTGTGCACAGTCTTTCCACTGCAGCAGTCCCATTGATTTCAATGGGATTCTGCTGTACCATGCATGCACACAGGGAATTGCTGCGGCCGATGTTTCTGCTGCAGATATCCCATAGGCATCAGTAGAGACAATAAACAGGTTCATTGTTTCTGCGGATTCCGATCGGAAATGCATTACGTTTATGGAAACAGTACATTTCCAAGCAGTCCTAGGGTCCCAGGATATGTTAATGTGATGAATGTTTGACTGTGCTTTCTGGGCAAACATTCTGCAAAATTTACATTACGGTGTGAACAAAGTCTTAAATGTCCTTTCTGCTTCCATCTAAAATGTTGTCATCAGTGCATATACCAACTTCAGAGTCAATATCAGATGGGACTGGTTTTATAGTGGAACAAATTCCAACCTCCATATTGCTGCATAGCAAGATAAATCTGTAGTTGGGGAGCAGTTGGGGGACGACTAGCATGGTAATATGGATTGTCAGACAGCTTTATGTATACCTATATTATAAAAACCATATAGTAATTCCCTTTTGTATCTTTTGGCATGGTTGTGATTCAGTCAGTTTTTTACCCGAATAAAAACCGTATACAACCGTGGTTTGAATGCACAAAGAAAAATATGTGTTGAAGAGCTGCTTGCTGGCTTTGTTACAAAAGAGGGGTTCGTCCTCAGAAGTTAAAGGGGTACTCCACTGGAAAAAATGTAATGTAAATGTAGATTTTTTTTATTTAAATGTAATCAACAGGTGCCAGAAAGTTAAACAGATTTGTAAATTACTTCTATTAAAAAATCTTAATCCTTCCAGTACTTATCAGCTGCTGCATGATCCAAAGGAAGTTCTTTTCTTTTTGAATTTCCTTTCTGCCTGACCACAGTGCTCTCTGCTGACACCTATGTCCATTTTAGGAACTGTCCAGAGTAGGAGATAATCCCCATTTAAAACCTATTCTGCTCTGGACAGTTCCTAAAATTTACAGAGGTGTCAGCAGAGAGCATTGTGGTCAGGTCAGGCAGAAAGGAAATTCAAAAAGAAAAGAACTTCCTGTGAATCATAACAGCAGCTGATAAGTACTGGAAGGATTACGATTTTTTTTATAGAAGTAATTTACAAATCTGTTTAACTTTCTGGCACCAGTTGATTAAAAGCTTTTTTTTTTTTTTTCCAGTGGAGTACCCCTTTAAGCTGCCACCATATCTGACATTTATGGAACACCAGATAGATTTAATATAAAAATGTGAAATGGGGAAGACCTGGGGACTTGGCAGATGCCATGGGGTAAAACTACTGTATTCATGATAAAGCAAAATTCACCACAAAGATACAATAGTTTCGTAAACCATATTCCCGAAATAAACAGGTTTGGCATATGTTATCTGGTGATCTTGTGGGTTTTTGAGTTTAGGTCTTTCACTCTTACTGGAAACCTGATGCATTAAGCCTACCAAAATATAAGGAAAAAATGTGCTGCTATTCACCAGCCTGTTGGGGCATGCTCCTCTTCCTCATGATTAAGTTCCAGCTGCTTGTTTTCATTCTGCATTTTGGGAGTTTGTGGATGCAGGGGAAAAAGGGAGAAGTAACTAACCATAATAAAATGCATACAATATGAATATTGTTAGGGTTGGATTACAGTTTGGAGAGAAGACAGAGGTGGCTGTTGGCACAGGGCCTCCAACATAAAAGAGTACCTGTCACCACATAAAAAATGTTTTATATATTGTTCCTTATGTAATTATAAGACTCTTTGCTATTTACTTGCTGTTAACATTCTCAACCTTTTATATGTTTTTATTGTGATTGAAAAAAAACGGCCACTAGGTGGCTCTGTTCTATCCCTTGCAGCAAGTCAAACAGTTAGTCTGGTCTCCTTCCGGCCTGGTGGGGCATGGCGAGGCATAGCTCTCCCAGGCTTCAGTGACGTTGTGCCTGCTGGGGAACGCCCACTTTCTCCTGCCGGGAGCTCACAAAATGTGAGCAAGGGGAAAGGTATAATACAGAACTTTTCAGAGCTCGGAAAAACTATTTTTAAGAGCAGGAGGGGTGTTAGTAGTTAGGCAATATAATCTAAGTTAGTTTAGAAAATATGGTTTGATGACAGGTACTCTTTAAGGGGCCACCCCTAATACCCACCATTCACTGCCTCCTTAGGATCTACAGATAATATGGATTTTAATTTAAAAAAAAATGGTTATCTAAATTCCGTCCAGTAAAACCACAAGAGATCTTGGTATGTGCATAATATGAACACCCTAATATAATTTCCATAACACAAGGTTATGAGCCAAAAAGCAGACTGCTTAGTTTTTACAGCATGTTTATTTTTTACTATGGTTTGTCATCTCAACTACATGTCTGTGCATTGGACACTGTAAATTAGCAAGTGAAAACGGAAAATCCTGAGGGAGTGTAGAAGAAGCTTTGATAGTAGGAGTAATATCCTGGGTGTGAAACCAATATGCCATGCTGATCCTTAGTCATTACACCGGGTGTGTGGAGGGGGGGACAGTGCCCACATATGTCATTTCCTAATAATCCATGTGGCCAGAGGCTTTGAAATAGATCCATCACTGAGGAGCTGAATCGTTTCCTCACCCATAGGTTTTTACAGCACTATTTATTTTGGTGGTGGTGGTGGGGGGGGGGGGGGGGGATGGTGGTCATACATGCCTATTAATCTTCAGGACATTCTAGGGTGCTTAACGGTTGGGACTAGTGATAGAAGACCACCTAGGGCAGTGGACTTCAACCGGCGGACCTCCAGATGTTTCAAAACTACAACTCCCAGCATGCCCGGACAGCCGTTGGCTGTCCGGGCATGCTGGGAGTTGTAGTTTTGCAACATCTGGAGGTCCGCAGGTTGAAGACCACTGACCTAGGGCATTAGTTGGGAAGGGAAAACGTATGGATTAAGAATTCCCAATCATTTAAATGGCAGCAGACAAAGGGGAAGGGTGGGCACATTTTTATTCTTTTACAAAGTGTTTCTTTAGGATGATCTTTACTTTCTATGTCAGAGACATATGTAATTGCCATTTTATAGGGTTGTATTCTGTGCCCTTTCAGCACTGCAGTAATGGGATCCGATGCCACTGGCCTAAGACGTAATCCAACATGTCTCATTACACATATTAGAAATGCAAAGTCTGCTCGGCCTTGGAGAATATTCATTTTTATTGGCTGTTTTACAGATGGTACAGGAACGCTGTGTTCGATATATCATCAAATCAATATAAGTGAGTGCATTCAAATTAATTTCATTAGGATGATAGGTGCAGGCTTTATTATCCCGTATAGTCTTATTGCTACATTTTATGTAGTTATATTGACAGTATTTGATATGATCTTTCTCATTATTTTTTTTCTTTACACTGTAACCCTTTCGATTGTGTGGACAGTATTAACAGCAGTAAGAAAGAATGATTTCAATGCATGGTTCCTATATGGCCTTAATGCTTTTATGTCATACCCAGCACTGGGTGCCAGTTGGCGCTCACAAGTATGTTTGTCCTACCTTAACCCTCACCCCCCAAATTATTCTGGCTTTCATTATTAACAAACAAATTAAAAATAGAACAGAGGCAATTGTAACATCCAGTCAGCAAAGGGTTAAGTTTCAGTGCGTATCATAGATCCATCCAGGTTGCCCTTCACATCGAAGAATCAGCAAGTATTGATCGATTGGTGCTGCTACTATGTCCCGTGAGCTGAGCATTCACTGCTTGTCCCTGAGAGACCAGCTTGACAGCGCGTTGTTTCTTTGAATAATTTACATGTATTATTAACTGGTAACCCCCAATATACATCATTCAAAGAAAGGCAGTGGAGAAGCAGGACATAATCCAAATACAGTGTTCCCTCAACAGACGATGGTAATCCGTTCCAAATGGACCATCGTTTGTTGAAACCATCGTATGTTGAGGGATCCGCGCAATATAAAGTATAAGATAGTGGTCTACAACCTGCGGACCTCCAGATGTAGCAAAACTACAACACCCAGCATGCCCGGACAGCCGTTGGCTGTTAGGGCATGCTGGGAATTGTAGTTTTGCAACATCTGGAGGTCGCAGGTTGAAGACCACTAGTATTGGAGGTTATACAGTACTCAGGTGTCCCCGCCGCTCCAGACCGTCACCGCTGCCCTGGATGTCGCCTTCCATCGCTGTCGCTGCGTCCCTGGGTTGTCCCCAATGCTCCGGCAAGGCCTCTGCTTCCCCGGCATCCTCGCTCTCCGTCGCCGCTATCACGTCGCTACACACGCCGCTCCTATTGGATGACGGGACAGCGTGCCCGACGACGTGATGACGACGATGGAGAGCGCCGACGATGCAGGGGATCCCGAAGAGGACGCGCCGGAGCCCCGAGGACAGGTAAGTGATCGTCAGCGGACCACACGGGGCACCGTAAACGGCTATCCGGTGGCAGCTGAAGCAGTCTGTGCTGCCGGATAGCCGTTTATGCGATGGCCCCGACATACAAAAGCATTGTATGTTGATGCTGCCTTCAACATGCGGTGGCCTCTGAGAGGCCATCGTATTGTGGTGTCCTGGTACCGCATTATATACGGTACCTATTTATGTATGAGTCCCCATAGCCAGAGTCCCTAGGACGTAGGGATCCCTGTAATGTAGTTTACCCCTTGTCGCCTCTATTTCGACTAGTATACCAGTGGTCTATATAATGTAATGATTTATTTGTAAATAAATGGTTAATTACTTGTTTCCATAGCGTTGCAGGACCTGCGGGTCATGTGACTAGGTGAACTCTATGGTATTAAGCTTAAAGGACAACTACGGGATTGAAAATTTTATCCCCTATCCTAAGGATAGGGGATAAGTTTCAGATTGCGGGGGGTCCGACCGCTGGGGCCCCCCACGATCTCCCGTATGGGGCCGCGGTTCTCTGCTTAGAGAGCGCGTATCAACCACCGCACGAGGTGGCGGCAGACACGCGCCCTCCATTTACTACTATGGGAGAGCCGAAGCGCTGCCTTCGGCAATTTCCGGCTCTCCCATAGCAGTGTATGGAGGGGAAGTGTCGGCCGCTGCTTCGTGCGGTGGTCAACACGCCCTCGCTAACCAGAGAGCCGCGGCCCCATACGGGAGATCGCGGGGGGCCCCAGCGGTCGGACCCCCCGCGATCTGAAACTGATCCCCTATTCTTAGGATAGGGGATACATTTTTCAATCCCGTAGTTCTCCTTTAAGGACCTTTGGAGGCCCTGTGACGTTAGCAATCTCATTACACCATGTAATGGTGAATGGCAGATGTTCGGACCAATCAGATTCGCCCCGCCCCCTGCCCATATAAGGGACCGGCGGCCATCTTCTCGCTCTCTTGTTCCTGGGCAAGCAAGACCTGTACAGCAACTGACGCAGTGAGATAAGCCCGAGCCTTGCCTCGTTACTGGGAAGGGCGGCGATAGGCCGGAACATTGATTCAGCATACCAGCCCTCAGCCTGGCGTCACGAACTATAGGGTTAACATTAACCCCTCATATACCGATACCATACTACCACTACCATACACCACCCCCCAAGGGCTACCACAAAGCCTTTTTGGTGTTGCACGAACAGGATTCGGGTGTGTGCCTACTGTTGCCACTAGTGAAAGTGTACTCCCCCCAAGAAGCTTTACTAATGTACTGTGATTTATACTCCGGAGAAAGGGGTTGCGCACACGGTGCTGTGTGGAGGAAGTGCGCATGTAAAGTAAGGGGGGGAGGCGAACAGTACAGCGGAGCTACAAGTTAGCACGGGACATCCCGGCGCACGTGATCCAGAGACCCCGCCCACCGAAGCTCTTGGTGCCGCCGCGGCCATTTTGTCGGAGCCTAGTGCCAGAAACCAACAAAGAGAGACAGCTCAGCGCGGGAAGAGACGCAGAATGCGACAGCGGGAGGGAAGCTGCAGGGAACCGAACAGTACGGGACTCTGAGACATCAGATTGCTGAATTGAAGTCCCGCATAGAGTCGCTTCAGCTGCCGATCAACACACTCAAGTTTCAATTAAAGGCTGTTGAGTTTCAGGTCATTACTCTCAAATTTGAAATCTACACTCTCAAGTTCCAGATTAAAGAACAACTGCGCATTTCTTTGGGATCTAGGAATCCAAGATCTATTTAACCCCTTAAGGACATAGGGCGTATCCATACGCCCCCGTTTCCAAGTCCTTAAGGACCGAGGGCGTATGGATACGCCCTGAGCATTTCCGGCCCCCACCGCTAGCCGGAGGGGAGCCGGATGCCTGCTGAAATCGTTCAGCAGGCATCCCGGCATATCGCCCAGGGGGGTCATTATGTCCCCCCATGTCGGCGATTGCCGCAAATCGCTGGACAATTCAGTCCGGCGATCTGCGGCGGATTCCGGGTCAATAGGGTCTCCAGTGACCCGATGACCCGGAATTACTGGCTGATCGGGGCCGTCAGAGAAGGCCCCGAACAGCCAGAGTCTGCAGGAGTGAGGTGGCACTGGTGCCACCTCACGATCGCCCTGATTCGTCGGCCGGATTACCGGCCGACCAATCAGGGAGCTTGCTCCGGGTGTCACTCCCGCAACCCACTCCGCCCCTCTTCCGGAAGACGTGAGCGGGTGCGGGAAGACGACCCCGTGTGCTGGGGACCCCGATCCCCGATCGGGGCCCCAGGAGCGACGGCGGCGGCGAGGGACAGTCCTGCAGTGTGGATCGTTGGAGGTGAGTGACAGCCTCCTGCTGTTGCTTAGCAACAGCTCCCAGCATGCAACAAGGGCATGCTGGGAGCTGTAGTTATGCAACAGCAGGAGGCAGACCACCACAACTCCCAGCATGCCCTTATGGGCATGCTGGGACTTGTAGTTTTGCAACAGCTGGAGGCACATTCTTTCTATGGAAAAGTGTACCTTCAGCTGTTGTGTAACTACAACTCCCAGCTTGCACAATCAGCTAAAGTGCATGCTGGGAGTTGTAGTGGTGCATCTGGTGGTTGCATAACTACAACTCCCAGCATGCCCGTTAGCTGTCGGTGACTGCTGAGAGTTGTAGTTTTGCAACAGCTGAAGGCACACTGAGTTAAGTAGTAAACCAGTGTGTCTCCAGCTGTTGCATAACTACAATCCCCAGCATCCCCAGCCAATGTAGTATGCCTCCGGCTGTTGCATAACTACAAGACCCAGCATG
Source organism: Hyla sarda (assembly GCF_029499605.1). Taxonomy (NCBI): domain Eukaryota; kingdom Metazoa; phylum Chordata; class Amphibia; order Anura; family Hylidae; genus Hyla; species Hyla sarda. The sequence continues at coordinate 180,600,904 of NC_079194.1, read as the reverse complement.
CCCTTCCGCTGTCCGTGCATGCTGGGGGTTGTAGCTTTTGCAACAGCTGAAGGCACACTGGTTGCAAAACACTGAGTTTGTTACCAAACTCGGTGTTTCACAACCTGTGTGTCTCCAGCTGTTGCAAAACTACAACTCCCAGCATGCACTGATAGACCGTACATGCTGGGAGTTGTAGTTTTGCAACAGCTGGATGTTTCCCCCCTTCCCCAATGTGAACGTACAGGGTACACTCACAAGGGCGGAGGATTACAGTAAGTATCCGGCTGCAAGTTTGAGCTGCGGCAAATTTCTGTCGCAGCTCAAACTGCCAGCGAGAAACTACTGTGAACCCCCCGCCCATGCGACTGTACCCTAAAAACACTACACTACACTAACACAAAATAAAATAAAAAGTAAAAAACACTACATATACACATACCCCTACACAGCCCCCTCTCCTCCCCAATAAAAATGAAAAACGTCTGGTACGTCACTGTTTCCAAAACGGAGCCTCCAGCGGTTGCAAAACTACAACTCCCAGCATGCACTGATAGACCGTACATGCTGGGAGTTGTAGTTTTGCAACAGCTGGATGTTCCCCCCCCCCCCCCCCCCCAATGTGAACGTACAGGGTACACTCACATGGGCGGAGGATTACAGTAAGTATCCGGCTGCAAGTTTGAGCTGCGGCAAATTTTCTGCCGCAGCTCAAACTGCCATCGAGAAACTACTGTAAACCCCCGCCCGTGTGACTGTACCCTAAAAACACTACACTACCACAAAATAAAATAAAAAGTAAAAAACACTACATATACACATACCCCTACACAGCCCCCCTCCCCTACCCAATAAAAATGAAAAACGTCTGGTACGCCACTGTTTCCAGAACGGAGCCTCCAGCTGTTGCAAAACAACTACTCCCAGTATTGCCAGATAGCCACTGACTGTCCAGGCATGCTGGGAGTTTTACAACAGCTGGAGGCCCCCTGTTTGGGAATCACTGGCGTAGAATACCCCTATGTCCACCCCTATGCAATCCCTAATTTAGGCCTCAAATGCGCATGGCACTCTCACTTTGAAGCCCTGTCGTATTTCAAGGCAACAGTTTAGGGCTACATATGGGGTATCGCCGTACTCGGGAGAAATTGGGCTTCAAATTTTGTGGGGTATTTTCTGCTATTACCCTTTTTAAAAATGTAACATTTTTGGGAAAACAAGCATTTTAGGTAAAAAAAAAAAATTTTTTTGACATATACAAAAGTCATGAAACACCTGTGGGGTATAAAGGTTCACGTAACCCCTTGTTACGTTCCCCGAGGGGTCTAGTTTCCAAAATGGTATGCCATGTGTTTTTTTTTTTTTTGCTGTCCTGGCACCATAGGGGCTTCCTAAATGCGGCATGCCACCAGAGCAAAATTTGCTTTTAAAAAGCCAAATGTGACTCCTTCTCTTCTGAGACCTGTAGTGCGCCAGCAGAGCATTTTTCACCCCCATATGGGGTGTTTTCTGAATCGGGAGAAATTGGGCTTAAAATTTTGGGGGGTGTTTTCTGCTATTACACTTTTTAAAAATGTAAAAATTTTGGGAAACCAAGCATTTTAGGTAAAAAAAAATAAAAAAATTTCACATATGCAAAAGTCGTGAAACACCTGTAGGGTATTAAGGTTCACATTACCCCTTGTTACGTTCCCCGAGGGGTCTAGTTTCCAAAATGGTATGCCATGTGTTTTTTTTTTTACTGTTCTGGCACCAAAGGGGCTTCCTAAATGCGGCATGCCCCAGAGCAAAATTTGCTTTCAAAAAGCCAAATGTGACTCCTTCTCTTCTGAGACCTGTAGTGCGCCAGCAGAGCACTTTTCACCGCCATATGGGGTGTTTTCTGAATCGGGAGAAATTGGGCTTCAAATTTTGGGGGGTATTTTCTGCTATTACCCTTTTTAAAAATGTAAAAATTTTGGGAAACCAAGCATATTAGGTAAAAAAAAAAATTTTTTTTTTACATATGCAAAAGTCGTGAAACACCTGTAGGGTATTAAGGTTCACATTACCCCTTGTTACGTTCCCCGAGGGGTCTAGTTTCCAAAATGGTATGCCATGTGTTTTTTTTTTTGCTGTTCTGGCACCATAGGGGCTTCCTAAATGCGGCATGCCCCCAGAGCAAAATTTGCTTTCAAAAAGCCAAATGTGACTCCTTCTCTTCTGAGACCTGTAGTGCGCCAGCAGAGCAGTTTTCACCCCCATATGGGGTGTTTTCTGAATCGGGAGAAATTGGGTTTCAAATTTTGGGGGGTATTTTCTGCTATTACACTTTTTAAAAATGTAAAATTTTTGGGAAACCAAGCATTTTAGGTAAAAAAAAATATTTTTTTTACATATGCAAAAGTCGTGAAACACCTGTGGGGTATTAAGGTTCACTTTACTCCTTGTTACGTTCCCTGAGGGGTCTAGTTTCCAAAATGGTATGCCATGTGTGTTTTTTTGCTGTTCTGGCACCATAGGGGCTTCCTAAAGGTGACATGCCCCCCAAAAACCATTTGACGCTCCTTCCCTTCTGAGCCCTCTACTGCGCCCGCTGAACAATTAACATAGACATATGGGGTATGTGCTTACTCGAGAGAAATTGGGTTTCAAATACAAGTAAAAATTTTCTCCTTTTTACCCCTTGCAAAAATAAAAAAATTGGGTCTACAAGAACATGCGAGTGTAAAAAATGAAGATTTTGAATTTTCTCCTTCACTTTGCTGCTATTCCTGTGAAACACCTAAAGGGTTAATACACTTACTGAATGTCATTTTGAATACTTTGGGGGGTGCAATTTTTATAATGGGGTCTTTTATGGGGTATTTCTAATATGAAGACCTTCAAATCCACTTCAAACCTGAACTGGTCCATGAAAAATAGCGAGTTTGAAAATTTTGTGAAAAATTTCAAAATTGCTGCTGAACTTTGAAGCCCTCTGGTGTCTTCCAAAAGTAAAAACTCATAAATTTTATGATGCAAACATAAAGTAGACATATTGTACATGTGAACCCAAAAAAAAAATATTTTGAATATCCATTTTCCTTACAAGCAGAGAGCTTCAAAGTTAGAAAAATGCTAAATTTTCATTTTTTTCATCAAATTTGGTGATTTTTCACCAAGAAAGGATGCAAGTTACCATAAAATTTTACCACTAAGTTAAAGTAGAATATGTCACAAAAAAACAATCTCGGAATCAGAATGATAACTAAAAGCATTCCAGAGTTATTAATGTTTAAAGTGACAGTGGTCAGAATTGCAAAAAACGCTCCGGTCCTTAAGGTGAAAAAGGGCTCGGTCCTTAAGGGGTTAAAGGGCCAGCGTACCAAATACAGAGATGTCAGAACCTGCAGCCCTACAGTCCCCGCCTGAACAGCAAGGGGGCGATCCTCCAGTAGCCCCACCAGTGGGGTCTCCACCCCAAGCCAGAAGAATGTTGCGGCCTTCACCAATGCTGTCGACCTCCCAAGGACATGCTCTGCCCGTGATGCCAGCAAGACCTCCAGCACAGGCGGAACAGGACCCAACTAGTACACCTTCAGTTTCTCCCTATGTGTTGGGAGCCCCAGTTGCTGCACCTGTCTTCTTGGGGAATCCTGTGCTTCCCACCTACAATGGTGACCCTTTTACTTTAAAGAAAAATTCTACAGCCTCTTTGCATTTTATGCACTTCCCCCTCATCAACAGGTACAACTGCTTCTGGGACAACTCCAGGGACCCGCCTTGGAAGAACTTCGCACTTGGCCAGTGGCTGATAAGGCCACAGTGGGACAGATTTTTGAAGGACTTTCTCAAGTGTTTGAATCTCACTCTCCCTCGGAGGTACGCCTCCGACTCTATGAACGACGCCAGAAGCCAGGTGAGACCCTCCGAGCATATGCAGTGGCTTTACAGAGTGCATTAGAGGCGGTACAGAAGTTGGACGGCATTATGCCCGATCAGGGCAATCGAGTACTGATGGACCATTTTATAGAAGGGGTGCTAAACAAATGGGACAAGGCCCAACTTAGGATGCTGGCCGTGCAAAATCCCGACATGGCTTTCCCAGCTTTTAAGAAACTCGCGTTAAAGTAATAGAGTCGGGACCTCAGACAGAGGTGATTAGTGTCCCCGTTGCTGAATCTCCGGGACCCGCGCCCCAGCCGCCTGTCCCTTCTCAATCTGCTCCACCAACACCTTCTTCTAGTCCTTGGACAGCTGATTTACAAGACATTAGACAGGACATTGAACAGTTAGCCAAGGCCTTTAAAGAAATGGCGGTACGGCCAAATTCTTCTAGATCTGCAACACCACCACCTAAGAAGGCTGACCCTCGCCCTTTCACTCCATCTAGTATTCCTCCTGTATGACCACCTGGGAGCCAGAGACCCGTCTGTAGTTATTGTAACAAGAATGGACACTGGAAGAGCCAATGCTGGGCTTTAAACGGGCATCCCCTGGGGTCGAGGACCGCACCCCAGGAGTAGAGGTTGAAGGTCTAGAATCAACCAGTGACAAGAAGGGACTGTCTATGTATGTAGCTGCTTGTTCTTATGTACAGGTGATGATTGAAGGTGTCCGGTTACAAGCTCTGATAGATACGGGGTCTCAGGTTTCCACTATTCCACAGGGGTTTTTCTATAAATACTGGGGCCCAGAAATGTTGTGTGAACCTCAGGAAGCGGACTTCAGAGTAATTGCAGGGAACGGGAAACCCTTACCCAGGCATGGTTACTGGGAGCCCACGGTGCAGGTGGGAAAACATGTGTTAGGAAGACAAGGTGTGATTGTCACAAATGTTAGGATGAGGGAGCAGCTGATTTCATTTTAGACATGAATATTATGAGGCACTGTTTTGATGATATTGTCTGTGCACTGCATGAATCTCTCCCTCACTTGTCACCCCCAGGCTGGCGAGCTGCCCAACACCACCTCAAAATCCTCCAAGCAGAACAGAAGTTTGTAAATCATCATGGAGAAATCTGTCGAGTAAGGACTTAAGATATCCGAGCCTTTAGTCTACAGCCACAGACAGAGATAGTTATTTGGTGCCATGCCCGACCCGGGGTGAAAAATCAAGATTACCAAGCACTCTTGGAGCCTCTTCTGCTGGAAGATTATCCCTTGGTGCGAGCTGCTAGAAGCCTGGTAACCGTACGGAATGGGAAGGTCCCGGTGAGACTCATCAATCTCTCTCAAATTGCTGTCCAACTATCCAAGTACACCCCAGTGGCTACTCTACACCATCTAGATGTCCGAAATGTAGTCTCGAAGTCACAGGTGGTCCCACGAGGACCTGACCAGAACCCTGCGGAACCTTGGTGGAATCAACTACAGATAGGAGACGAAGGTACCCCCAAGGAACAGGTGGAAGGAGTTAGCCAGGTGGCTAGGAAACATCAGGAAGCTTTCAGAAAGTTTCCCACAGACTTTGGCAGGACCACCATGATCAAACATAGGATTCTCACCAGAGACAATCCACCCATTAAAGAGAGACATCGCTCTGTGGCTCCTGGGATGTATCAGACCATAAAGAAAATGTTGGTGGAGATGAAAGAGGCTGATGTTATCCAAGAAAGCCAGAGTCCGTGGGCTGCACCTTTGGTCCTAGTGAAGAAGAAAGATGGCACCATCTGTTTTTGCGTGGATTACCGGAAACTAAACAACATAACTCATAAGGATGCCTATCCTCTCCCACGCATTGAAGAATCCTTGACTGCGTTGGGGTCTGCCGCATACTTTTCCACAATGGATCTGACGAGCGGCTACTGGCAGGTGCCAATGGCAGAAGAGGACAGAGAGAAGACCGCATTTGTGACTCTTTGAGTTCAAAAGTATGCCCTTTGGACTGTGCAATGCACCAGCTACTTTCCAACGACTAATGGAGCGATGCTTAGGGCCCCTTAACTTCCAGAGTGTTTTGTTGTATCTAGATGACGTCATAGTCTACTCTCGAACGTAACAGGAACACCTGGATCACCTGAAATAAGTTTTCCAAGTTCTTATCCGACATGGACTCAAGGTTAAACCTTCTAAATGTCACTTGTTAAAGCCTCAAGTGCACTACTTAGGACATGTCGTTAGTGCTCAAGGAGTCCAGCCTGATCCAGACAAAGTGAGTGCTGTGAAAGAGTGGCCTACACCCAGGACGGTGCGAGACGTCTGAAGTTTCCCGGGGTTTGCTGGATATTACCGGCGTTTCATCCCTCATTTTGCTCAAATTGCTGGACCCTCGACCGAATTACTGAGAGTGACTGCCAGGGATAATTATAACGGGAGGCTTCCCATCCAATGGGCCGAAGAACAAGAAGATGCTTTTCGAGCCCTGAAGTATCTCCTCACGGAACCCCCCCCCATATTGGCATATCCTGACTACACCCTGCAGTTCCGTTTATACACAGACGCTAGCTTTGAAGGTCTGGGGGTGGTCTTATCTTGGTGCACGATGGCAAGGAGAGGGTGATTGCCTATGCCAGCCGGCATCTTCGAGGTGCTGAGAAGAATGATGCTAACTACAGCTCCTTTAAGCTGGAACTCCTGGCCCTGGTTTGGGCTATTACTGAGAAGTTTAAATGGGTTCTCCCTTGTTTATACTGTTTTTTGTTATTATGTTTGTGTGTTATGTGTGTATAAGTATGTGTTTTTTTATGTGTGTTGTGATTATGTATATATGTATTTTCTTCCCCTTTGTGAAGATCCGGAAGCTGGCCCCTTTTTCTTCCAGTGGCTTGCTGTGCACCTCGGCCTCCGCCATGTTGTGTTCGGTAAGTGGGATGTCGGGGTGTGTGTTCTTGCTTCTGTCCTTCCTATCTTCTGATGTCCGAGGCAAATCTTTTCTTCCTGTTTCTTCCGTTGCTCAGCGACGAATCTGCGGCCTCTTCCGGCGCATGCGCAGGTAGTTTTTTTTTTATATTAACCAATAAAGTTTTTTTGTCTAATTGACAAACTGTCTGCGCATGCGCGAGTACTTTAGGTCTACGCTAATAGCGTAGCTTCGCGCAAGCGCAGACAGTTTGTCAATTAGACAAAAAAAACGTTATTGGTACAAAACAAAACTACCTGCGCATGCGCCGGAAGAGGCCGCAGATTCGTCGCTGAGCCACGGAAGAAACAGGAAGAAAAGATTCGCCTCGGACGTCAGAACATAGGAAGGACAGAAGCAAGAACACACACCCCGACATCCCACTTACCGAACACAACATGGCGGAGGCCGAGGTGCACAGCAAGCCACTGGAAGAAAAAGGGGCCAGCTTCCGGATCTTCACAAAAGGTAAGAAAATGCATATATACATAATCATAAAACACATTAAAAAAACACATACTTATGCACACATAGCACACAAACATAATAACAAAAAACAGTATAAGCAAGGGAGAACCCCTTTAAAGACTACTCCCTTCACGGTCTACTCTGATAATAACCCCTTGGCCCATCTGAACACTGCTAAGTTGGGAGCTCTTGAACAGCGTTGGGCCTCTCGGTTGGCCAACTATGATTTTAACATCAAGTACCGCAGCGGAAAAACCAATGTTAATGCGGATGTACTTTCTCGCATGGCCCCGGGAGAAGCACCCCCTACTGTAGATGTGTGGGAAGATGTAGAGATGCCTCCCTTCTACCGAAGATTCGTGAGCCAGAATGCTCTAACGGCCCAGGTGGGTGACGGACCTGAATCTCCCAAAGTCTCTGAAGATCTGTCCACCTGGAAGATGCTTCAAGATGAGAGCAGAGTTATCGGGGACCTCCTCGACTATTGCCTCCACAAGAAGGTACCTACTCGGGTGCGCAAGGCCCATGGAGACTTTGAATTGAAGCGGCTGTGGCGGCAGAGAAATCGGCTGTTCCTGCACAAGGGGTTGGTCTACCGAAATTCCCTGGACTCCATCTCAGGAGATCGCATACACCAGATTGTGGTCCCCAGGAGGGATGCAGCCATGGTTCTAAATGCCTATCATGATCAATCCGGTCACTTCGGGGTCCATAAGACGGAGATCACCGTCAGAAGAAGGTTCTACTAGATTGGGATGCGGGGAGACATCGAGAAATGGTGTGCCGAGTGCTCTGTGTGCAACGTGATAAAGAACCCCCAGAGGGACGCCAGAGCCCCTTTGCATCCCATCTGTACAGAAAGACCGAATCAAATTGTCACCTTGGACCATGTGAAGTTGGCCCCCACTCGATCTGGCTATTGCCATGCTCTAACAATGGTGGATCATTTTTCCAAGTGGGTGGTCGTGGTCCCCGTCAAGGATCTTACCACCAAGACTGCTGCTCAACTCTTCTATCGGCATTGGATCCAACCCTTGGGGTGTCCCGAATCGGTCATCACGGATCGGTGAACCGCCTTTGAAGCCCAGCTGTTCCAGGAACTTTGCCGGTTGCATGATTGCAAGAAGCTCCGGACGACGGCCTACCATCCCCAAGGGAATGGACTCTGTGAGAGGATCAATCAAGTGTTCATCCAGATGCTTAAAGCAGCCTCTGTCTCGAAGCGAGAAGAATGGCCTCAGCTGCTGCCAGAACTTCTGGAAATTTACAACAACACTGTTCACTGTTCTACGGGGTATACGCCCTTTTTCTTGATGATGGGCCGACACGGCCAATTGCCAAAGGATCGGACCTTCGGGCTACAGGCACCTTTTAACAATTCTCCTCAGGCTTCCCAAGGTTGGGTGTCAAAACATCGACGAAGAATTGAGGAAGCAAAGGACATTGTTGAGAAGAAAATGGGTGAAGTTTATGAACTCCAGCAGAAAGATTATAATCGACATGCTTCGGCTCAGCCCTTGCAACTTGGAGATAAAGTGTGGCTCAGAAAATTTCCTAGAACCCATAAACTGGACTCTCTGTGGGAGATGGAGCCATACACCATCACTGAGGTTCCTTATCCTGAAACAGACGTGTACGAGATTCAAAAAGACGGGTTCGAGCCACAGGTGGTTCACCGGAATAGGATAAAAGTGTGCCGGAAAGAAGATATGCTTGGCCCATCTCCTCCTACTCCTTCTGATCCTCCTGCTACTTCTACTCCACCTCCACCAAGACCAGTGAGGGAATATGTGTCGGGAGAGGGAATTCATCCCACTATGGGCGTTCCTTTGTTCCCATCTCAACAGCCCACCATGTATTGGGGCATACCGTTCCCAGCTCCATCCAGTCAGCCGACGCTGGTTGTTCCACCCAGTCAGTTGCCCGTAGCTGTTGCCCCCTGTCAACCACCATTGGTTGCTACACCCGACATTAGTCCTGCTCCAGTGACTACTCCGGACATTGAAGCCACTACTCCATCTGTCTTAAGAGAACCCCTCAGTTCAACGGAAGATGTTGCTTCTGTGAGATGCTCTGCCTGGCCAGTAGGTGCTCTTGCAAATACAGAATTAAACACGTAATCCTAAGAATAAAGTAGTAGGTTGTTTTGAAAGTGCTCTAGGGGTAAGTAGCATGTAGTCGATTGACCCTAGCAGCCACCCTTACTGTGACCTAGCTTCCGGCTAGCCAGTATACCTTTCGTGTACTAACTAACAGGTAACTTATTGTTTGGCGAATAAAATGTGTGAGATAATACATATGTCTAGTCAGCTTGAAGCTAACTGTATAGAGAGCTGTACTAATGTCTAGATAGCACTAAATGTCTAGATAGCACTAAATGTCTAGATAGCATCAAAATGCCTAGATAGATTTCTAATGTGTTTAGTCTTCTTAGGATTATAGCAAAAGTACAGATCATCCTGTTCTATAGCATCCTGTTCTAGTCCTAGTCCCTCTGTCTCAGGGGACAGACGTCAAGGCCGACTTATCTTTAGTAAGGGGGTTTGTGGTGTCCGGGTACCGCATTATATACGGCACATATTTATGTATGAGTCTCCATAGCCAGAGTCCCTAGGACGTAGGGATCCCTGTAATGTAGTTTACCCCTTGTCGCCTCTATTTCTACTAGTAGACAAGTGGTCTATATAAGGTTAATGTAAATGTAATGATTTATTTGTAAATAAATGGTTACCGTATATACTCGAGTATAAGCCGACCCGAGTATAAGCCGAGACCCCTAATTTCAACCCAAAATCCCAGGAAAAGTTATTGACTCGAGTATAAGCCTAGGGTGGGAAATACATCATCCCCCCCTGTCATCATCCAGACCCGTCATTAACATCCTCATCATCATCACCGCCTGTCATCATCCAGACCCTCATCATCATCACCTGTCATCATCCCCTTGTCATCATCCCCTTGTAATCATCCCACACCCCCCCCTTCATCATCCCCTTGTCATCATCCCCACCCCCCTTCATCATCCCACACCCCCCCTTCATCATCCTCTTGTCATCATCCCACACCCCCCTTCATCATCCTCTTGTCATCATCCGCCCTCAGTGGTCTTCAACCTGCGGACCTCCAGAGGTTTCAAAACTACAATTTCCAGCAAGCCCGGGCAGCCATCGGCTGTCCGGGCTTGCTGGGAGTTGTAGTTTTGAAACCTCCGGAGGTCCGCAGGTTGAAGACCACTGCGGCCTTCGACATCATACAGCCCCCTCTCACCCCCCTTTAGTTCTGTACAGTACTCGCCTCCGCTCGGCGCTGGTCCGGTGCCGCAGGACTGTCCGGTGGGGAGGTCGTCCGGTGGGATAGTGGTTCCGGGCTGCTATCTTCACCGGGGGGCGCCTCTTCTCCGCACTTCGGGCCCAGAATAGAGGCGTTGCCTTGACAATGACGCAGAAGTACGTTGGCAATGAAGGTACCTCTGTGTCGTTGTCAAGGCAACGTGACTATTCTGGGGCCGGGCCCGAAGCGCTTAGAAGAGGCCTCCCCGGTGAAGATAGCAGCCCGGAACCACTATCCCACCGGACCACCTCCTCTCCGGACAGTCCTGCAGCACCGGACCAGCGCCGAGCTGAGGCGAGTACTGTACAGAACTAAAGGGGGTGAGAGGGGGCTGGATGATGTCGAAGGCCGCAGTGGTCTTCAACCTGCGGACCTCCGGAGGTTTCAAAACTACAACTCCCCGCAAGCCCGGACAGCCGATGGCTGCCCAGGCTTGTTGGGAGTTGTAGTTTTGAAACCTCTGGAGGTCCGCAGGTTGAAGACCACTGCGGGTGGAGAGTTCACTCGAGTATAAGCCGAGGGGGGTGTTTTCAGCACGAAAAATCGTGCTGAAAAACTCGGCTTATACTCGAGTATATACGGTAATTATTTGCAAATCTCTCCCTAAATTCAAAGACTGTATCACTAACTCAAGGTCCGCAACAACTGCCAGTCACTAAGTAACCTAAGGACTGTTTATATGAGACTGTTACTGTGCCGTGGATATTGCAAGCACTTCAGTAAAGTTATTCACGTTGAAGTTAAATCTCTTTGTGGACCTTCAGTCATTTCATGCACCTATCTTTACTGGGAAGGGCGGCGATAGGCCGGAACATTGATTCAGCATACCAGCCCTCAGCCTGGCGTCACGAACTATAGGGTTAACATTAACCCCTCATATACCGATACCATACTACCACTACCATACACCACCCCCCAAGGGCTACCACAGTATGTTGAAATGATCGTATGTCGGGGCCATCGTAGGTCGGGGGTCACTGTACTAAAACACTGAGAAATGTGTCTGTTCTGTATATTGCTAAGATAATGGGGAATCGCACAGATCTAGCAAGCGTTTCTTCTGAAAACTGCATGTGTGCTGATAAAAATAAAAATGTGCAAGGTACCTTATTAAAATAAATGGAGGGTGAATAGTTTATAGGGGCTGCCCACTTTTGGCAACGTTTTTATAAGGGCATGTCCCTAGTAATTCACAAATTCCAATTCACTTAGGTCCCCAGGCCTCAATAAAAAAAATTGTAACAGGGTCCTCCAAATACTATACCATTTATACTACTGTGGCCTTCTAATGTGGCCCAGGGAACATTGTTTGCCCCTTCCTCACTCAGGCATCAATAATAATAATGAAATAAATAAATAATAATAATAAATAAACAATATATAAGATTTAAAAACTATCATAAAATTCTGCAAATGGGAAGTTTTCATGTACACAAGTGCATTTTACTAACACCTGTGTGAACATGACCTTAAAGTATCTGTTTAGGGTTAATTCAGTTCCTGTAGTATATGGCAGCCTGTGTGAGTATTTTAGGCTCAGCTCATGTGCGAATTCAATTTCTTAATTACCCACCGTGATAAACTGCCAATTTCTGCCGCTCTGTTCATTTTTCAGCATGGGGGGTGGGGGTGGGGGTGGGTGGCAGAGGAGGGGCGTCCCTGGCTTCTATTAATAGGTACACTGCAGGGATGGATTCGATTACAAAAGTAAATCCTTGCTACAATGAAAGTGTAATTTCAAGAGCAAAGACTGACAGTCAAATATCTGGTCTGCGGCTCCTCTACACGCACATTCTTAAATGCTTGTAAAAAATGCCATGAAATGGAATGCTTTTCATAGATTTTCTTTATGCATGTTTTTGTGGCCTTTTTTATTGTACTACTTATCCCTCCAGTACCCATGCATAACTGCATTTTGACAAATAAAAACAAGAAAACACCCCTGACACCAAAATGACATACATCAAATTGCATTGCATGTCAGCCCTTTTTATATTGAACTAAAGACATCTGGCTAAAAAGAAATGCAACAAAAATGCTATTTTTTGCACAAAAATCTGTAAGCCCATCTTTAGGTTACAGCTACAATGAGCAAAAATGTTTTAGACTGGCACCCAACCTCATAAGGGCAACCACTTTACCCACTAAATAACACCATACTACTGTATTATGATAGCCACCCTACCACTTAAAGGGGTATTCCGCCCCTAGACATCTTATCCCCTATCCAAAGGATAGGGGATAAGATGTCAGATCGCCGTGGTCCCGCTGCTGGGGACTCCTGGGATCCCCGCTGCGGCATCGCGCTATCATTACAGCACAGAGCGAGTTCGCTCTGCACGTAATGATGGGCAGTACAGGGGCCGGAGCATCGTTACGTCACGGCTCCACCCCTCGTGATATCACGGTCCGCCACTTTCAATACAAGTCTATGGGAGGGGGCGTGGCGGTCGTCACGCCCCCTCCCATAGACTTGCATTAAGGGGACGGGCCGTGATGTCACGAGGGGCGGCGCCATGACGTCACGCTGCTCCGTCCCCCATATCGCCCGTCATTACGCACAGAGCGAACTCAGGGGTCCCCAGCAGCGGGACCGCGGCGTACTGACATCTTATCCCCTATCCTTTGGATAGGGGATAAGATGTCTAGGGGCGGAGTACCCCTTTAATAACAGCCACACTAGCCCATAATGACCACCACATTACACATGATAGCTACACTATCGCCTAATAACCACAATAATAAAAATAAAATCCACTTTAGCCTGTAATGACAGCCACGGTACTGATTAATGAAGCCTTACCAATAAAGAAGCCTTAGAACCACATAATGACAGCTATGCTTTTCCATAATGGCAACAAAACTATGCGTAATGATATCAAGTCTACCCAATAATGATAGCCACACAACACATAGCAACAGCCACACTACCAACTTATAATAGCTAATCTACCCAATAATAATAACCATACTATGCATAACAAATTAAGAAAGAAGTGCAGCACTCAGCTGGTTCCAGCGGTTGGTTAAGGGTGTACACAAATGTGGTTTTGTGCCACTGGCACTTAATCTGGCCTTGGACCTAGGTACAAAACTGTGTTTGTGTTTCCATGTACACTGTACACCCCCTGTCCAACCTCTGGGACCCCTGGGGGCCAGCATGGGAGCACCAGAGTTACATGAGTGCTAGTCAGGCATCTCCGGCGCTCCCATAGAGAATGCATGGAGAACATGGCTGACCCTGCACTCCATGCAGTGGGGAAAGTCAGGGCCCTGCAATCATTAACATATCCCCTATTCTGCAGATAGGGGATACATTTATAAATGCTGAGTATCCCTGTAAGAATTGTACACCTCTTCATAAATTTGGTGCATTTTGAGCAGTCCTAAAGCCAGAAAATAAAATCACTTTGTTTATGCCACAAAAGTGGTGAGGATAGGTTGATAAAGTATTCCTGTCTGCATATCTTTTGTTAAAACTGGATATGGTGACTCACGGTGTATGGCGGGACCACGGGGTGTAACGGTGTAGGTGGTGGGGCCAGATGGTATTACCCCTGGGGTGCACTACTGTGGTAGATGTATACAATAACATTGGCTATCCCTCAATACTGATGTTAAAATTGAGACATTCGCCAGTGTATCCTTATATTAAGGACACACCAGAGCCCGCACACCAACGCCAAGGTTTCTCAGATGGCACGGGACCTAACGTTAACCTACCTGTGCGTGAAAAGCAAAAACCAGGGGCCAGTGGGCAATTACAGCAGCACTAGGCCGACATGCAGCCTGCTCCCAGTTCCCTCCAGCGTGACTGAGCACACATACAATGGGAGGAGGGAGAGACAGGCTACAAGTAGGGTTGCCACCTTTCCCTCAGAAAAATACCGGTCGTGGGTGTGGCTATGTGGGGGTGGAGCTAAAAAAGGGGGAGGGGCCCGATTGAACAGAGGACGAGGGATCAGGGGTTTAAGAAATGGCATGGGGGATGGGAGCGGGGGTAAAGAAATGGCATGGGGGATGGGAGGGGGGTAAAGAAATGGCATGGGGGATGGGAGGGGGGTAAAGAAATGGCATGGGGGGATGGGAGGGGGGTAAAGAAATGGCATGGGAGGGGGGGTAAAGAAATGGAATGGGGGATGGGAGGGGGGGTAAAGAAATGGCATGGGGGATGGGAGGGGGGTAAAGAAATGGCATGGGGGATGGGAGGGGGGTAAATAAATGGCATGGGGGATGGGAGGGGGGGTAAAGAAATGGCATGGGGGATGGGAGGGGGGGGTAAAGAAATGGCATGGGGGATGGGAGGGGGGTAAAGAAATGGCACGGGGGATGGGATGGATACAATATATATGCGGGGGGAACTTTCCTATATAAATATAAATAACATTTAGAGAATAAAACTTACAATTGTAAATAACATTTATTTAACAACAGGCAATAAATTTAAGGGGATACCCAGCAAATATAAATATAATATAAATATATTTGACAACCTCACCAAATAGTGCAAATGCAAACATTGTAACAGCTCCTCTGTATACACACTACCAAGAACCAAAAATAGGATGAAAAAATCATCAACACCAAATTGATACCGATAAAGCCCTCATATAATTCTGTAGGTGGAAAACTGAAAATGTTGTACTGAATAAAACCACTATACAGACCAGTATACTATAAAGGATCTGTATAAGTGATTATATACAGGACCATATGGCGGTAGATATCAGATGTACACAGGATGTATATACCATATAAGTGATTACAGTTACATTTTGGGACTCACAATTACGTCTTTTCTGATCCGCGGCGTCCTCTTTCCTTTTCTTCTCCGTCCGGATAAGACCGCCATGTGGATCTCTTAACATCTGCAGGAAAAACATGTCAGACTCTGCATATATTCAGTGCCCTCCCCTCCTCTACAATCTTCCCATCTATAGGCCCAGAAACTGTAATAATCCCCTCCTTGGTGTCCTGCACAGTAAAAGGGCAGGTAGGTAGGTAGCCAGGTAAATAGGTAACCAGGTAGGTAGATCAGGAAGCCGGATATGTAGGTAGGTGACAAGCCAGGTAGGTAGGGGGCTAGCTAGGTAGTTAGGCAGCCATGTATGAAGGCCAGGTACATAGTTAGATAGCCTGGTATGTAGGTAAGTAGTTAGGCATCCAGGTATAAGTTAGGTAGCCCCCCCCCCAATAAGTATAGGCAGTTACACCCCCTCCCCCGTTCCCTATAGGCAGAGTCACCCCCTCTCTTCCCCATAGGTATAGGCAGAGTCACCCCCTCTCTTCCCCATAGGTATAGGCAGTTACCCCCCCCTATCTTCCCCATAGGTATAGGCAGTTACCCCCCCTCTCTCTTCCCCATAGGTATAGGCAGTTACCCCCCTCTCTCTTCCCCATAGGTATAGGCAGTTACCCCCCCTCTCTCTTCCCCATAGGTATAGGCAGTTACCCCCCTCTCTCTTCCCCATAGGTATAGGCAGTTACCCCCCCTCTCTCTTCCCCATAGGTATAGGCAGTTACCCCCTCTCTCTACCCCATAGGTATAGGCAGTTACCCCCCCCCCTCTCTCTTCCCCATAGGTATAGGCAGTTACCCCCCCCCCCCCTCTCTCTTCCCCATAGGTATAGGCAGTTACCCCCCCCCCTCTCTCTTCCCCATAGGTATAGGCAGTGACCCCCCCTCTCTCTTCCCCATAGGTATAGGCAGTTACCCCCCCTCTCTCTTCCCCATAGGTATAGGCAGTTACCCCCTCCCCTCTCTCTTCCCCATAGGTATAGGCAGTTACCCCCTCCCCTCTCTCTTCCCAATAGGTATAGGCAGTTACCCCCTCCCCTCTCTCTTCCCCATAGGTATAGGCAGTTACCCCCCCCCCCTCTCTCTTCCCCATAGGTATAGGCAGTTACCCCCTCCCCTCTCTCTTCCCCATAGGTATAGGCAGTTACCCCCCCCCCCCTCTCTCTTCCCCATAGGTATAGGCAGTTACCCCCCTCTCTCTTCCCCATAGGTATAGGCAGTTACCCCCTCCCCTCTCTCTTCCCCATAGGTATAGGCAGTTACCCCCCCCTCTCTTCCCCATAGGTATAGGCAGTTACCCCCCTCTCTCTTCCCCATAGGTATGGGCAGTTACCCCCCCCCCCTCTCTCTTCCCCATAGGTATAGGCAGTTACCCCCCTCTCTCTTCCCCATAGGTATAGGCAGTTACCCCCTCCTCTCTCTTCCCCATAGGTATAGGCAGTTACCCCCTTCTCTCTCTTCCCCATAGGTATCGTCAGTTACCCCCCCCCCCTCTCTTCCCCATAGGTATAGGCAGTTACCCCCCACCCCTCTCTCTTCCCCATAGGTATAGGCAGTTACCCCCCCCCTCTCTCTTACCCATAGGTATAGGCAGTTACCCCCCCCCTCTCTCTTCCTCATAGGTATAGGCAGTTACCCCCCCCCCTCTCTCTTCCCCATAGGTATCGTCAGTTACCCCCCCCCCCCCTCTCTCTTCCCCATAGGTATAGGCAGTTACCCCCCCCCCTCTCTCTTCCCCATAGGTATAGGCAGTTACCCCCCTCTCTCTTCCCCATAGGTATAGGCAGTTACCCCCCCCCCTCTCTCTTCCCCATAGGTATAGGCAGTTACCCCCCTCTCTCTTCCCCATAGGTATAGGCAGTTACCCCCTCCTCTCTCTTCCCCATAGGTATAGGCAGTTACCCCCTTCTCTCTCTTCCCCATAGGTATCGTCAGTTACCCCCCCCCCTCTCTCTTCCCCATAGGTATAGGCAGTTACCCCCCACCCCTCTCTCTTCCCCATAGGTATAGGCAGTTACCCCCCCCCCCTCTCTCTTACCCATAGGTATAGGCAGTTACCCCCCCCCTCTCTCTTCCTCATAGGTATAGGCAGTTACCCCCCCCTCTCTCTTCCCCATAGGTATCGTCAGTTACCCCCCCCCCTCTCTCTTCCCCATAGGTATAGACAGTTACCCCCCCCCCCTCTCTCTTCCCCATAGGTATAGGCAGTTACCCCCCCCCCCTCTCTCTTCCCAATAGGTATAGGCAGTTACCCCCCCCTCTCTCTTACCCATAGGTATAGGCAGTTACCCTCCCCCCCCGCTCTCTTCCCCATAGGTATAGGCAGTTACCCCCCCCCCTCTCTCTTCCCAATAGGTATAGGCAGTTACCCGCCCCCCCTCTTCCCCATAGGTATAGGCAGTTACCCCCCCCCCTCTCTTCCCCATAGGTATAGGCAGTTACCCCTCCCCCCTCTCTTCCCCATAGGTATAGGCAGTTACCCCCCCCCCCTCTCTCTTCCCCATAGGTATAGGCAGTTACCCCCCCTCTCTCTTCCCAGTAGGTATAGGCAGTTACCCCCCCCCTCTTCCCCATAGGTATAGGCAGTTACCCACCCCCCCTCTCTTCCCCATAGGTATAGGCAGTTACCCCCCACCTCTCTTCCCCATAGGTATAGGCAGTTCCCCCCCCCCCCCCTCTTCCCCATAGGTATAGGCAGTTACCCACCCCCCCTCTCTTCCCCATAGGTATAGGCAGTTACCCCCCACCTCTCTTCCCCATAGGTATAGGCAGTTACCCCCCCCCCCCCCTCTTCCCCATAGGTATAGGCAGTTACCCCCCCCCCCCCCCTCTCTCTTCCCCATAGGTATAGGCAGTTACCCCCCCCCCCCTCTCTCTTCCCCATAGGTATAGTAAGTTACCCCCCCCCTTCCCCATGGAATTGGGGTGGGTGGGGTGGAATTCAGAGACACACACACAGTGGCCGACAGACACACAAACACTGACTGACAGACACACAAACACTGACTGACAGACACACAAACACTGACTGACAGACACACAAACACTGACACACACATAGTAATAGACACACACAGACACACTTACCTACTACCGCAGCACCTCTCCAGTCTCCTCTCAGTCTCGGGCCGGCGAGTGACGTGACGTCCTGCGCGGGTCTGCGGAGTGACGCCACTTCCGCAAAGTCCCTCCGCAGATCCAGCCGCCCGGCCGCACAGTGCCAGGTAATGTTTTATACTGGGACAGCCTCAGAGTCAGACAGGGTGCTGTGCTGAGCGGCATGGTGCTGGCGCTTTTTTAGGTTAGTGTGTGATGACAGTGAATGAAAAATACCGGCCATTGCATGGCCGGTATTTTTCATCCAAACTTACCGGCACAGCCCGGAATCTGAATGAATATACCGGCTGTGCCGGTAAAATACCGGTAGGGTGGCAACCCTAGCTACAAGCCCCACCCAAGTTGGCTGATATAGGTGCATGGCCTCACAGGTGCAACCCTAATGCTGCCTGGGTTGCACCTGTGTTGTATTATTGTTACACATCCACACCGTTTAGCTGGTGTAGGATTCTATTGTGGCACCTGTAGTCCACTGCAGGCATCCTCCTTTGTATGCATTTTTATGCTGGGGATCGCCCCCAGCAACGGACTACAAGGGCAGGATCTGCTCCCCCAGTATATATGCACAACTGCATTTGGGGTTGAGCACCTCCAGCCATTTGAGACCACGTTTTTTGTTGTTGTTTGTTAATTTATACGTAGAGGTGTGTAAACTCCATATGTTAATGCGCCTTGAACATTTTCCAGGCAGCATTAGGGTTGCACCTGTGAGGCCATGCACCTATATCAGCCAACTTGGGTGGGGCTTGTAGCCTCTCTCCCTCCTTCCATTGTATGTGTGCTCAGTCATGCTGGAGGGAACTGGGAGCAGGCTGCATGTTGGCCTAGTGCTGCTGTAATTGCCCACTGGCCCCTGGTTTTTGCTTTTCACGCACAGGTAGGTTAGCGTTAGGTCCCGTGCCATCTGAGAAACCTTGGAGTTGGTGTGCGGGCTCTGGTGTGTCCTTAATATAAGGATACACTGGCGAATGTCTCAATTTTAACATCAGTGTTGAGGGATTAGCCAATGTCATTGTATACATCTACCACAGTAGTGCACCTAAATTTCTGTATTGTATTATTCTAATTGTTACACATCCACACCGTTTATCTGGTCTAGGATTCTATTGTGGCACTTTTAGTCCACTGCAGGCATCCTCCATTGTATGCATTTTTATGCTGGGGATCGCCCACAGCAACGGACTACAAGGGCAGGATCTGCTCCCCCAGTATATATGCACAACTGCATTTGGGGTTGAGCACCTCCAGCCTTTTGAGACCACGTTTTTTGTTGTTACCCCTGGGACAAGATGCTGTTAACCCTAGTATTGATGACGCCAGAGTGGTTTTTGGGTAACAGAACCACACGAACGGTATCTCCGCTATTCCAATGACTAGTTAAGGAAAGGAGAGTCCACAACCAGTTATGGCTTAACGGAGGCTTTACTGAGTTGAGACAGATGGAATTATCTTCACAGCTAGGCCAGATTCCCAGAGAGATGGCCAGGAACCCAGAAGGACCTCGCAGCTTGCTGAGACCGATTAGACTTGTAATAGACTTTAGAGATTTGACTTCAGGCTTCACTATAGGCTGCACTTGACTATTTGTAGTGACAGCAAAGACTTTTGACTTTCATGAATGACTGTGGCCTTCCAGATGCTGGTCACTAACACTGAGATCTCTGGTAGTTGCTGGTCTCAGTAATGAGATAAGAAGTAAGAGCGAGAATTGTAATGGCCGCCCCTTTATATAGTGGGGGGCTGTACTAAAGCCCATTGGTCAAGCTGTGGGTCATAGGTTAAGCTTGTGCTCAGTCACAGCCCATACGAGGGCCATGAGTTCCAGCTTGAAGGAGCTGTAATTGATATTGTTCTTTTCTGTTCCATGCAGATTACAACTGGCATAGGCTATCACTCGCTCTTGTCCTTCTTGGACTTGGGATAGGACCACTCCCAAACCTTCAAAGCTGGCATCGGTGTACAGCCGGAACCACTGAGTGTGGTAGTCTGGATACGCCAGGATGGGTGGTTCCATCAATAGGTGTTTTAGGGCTTGGAAGGCCACCTCGTGCTCTTTGGTCCTGTCCACGGGTAGCTTCCCACTGTTGTTCTCCTTCGCTGTACCCCGCAAGAGGGCTGTGAGGGGTTCGGCAATCTGGGCGAAGTGAGGAGGAATGAAGCGGCAGTAATAGCCGGCAAATCCCAGGACGCTCCGGACATCTTTCACTGTGTGCGGGGTAGGCCAGTTCTTAACAATTTCTACCATGTTGGGATTAGGCTCAACTCCCTTGGCGCTGACAACATGACCTAGGTAGTGTACCTGAGGTTTAAGCAGATGACACTTGGACGGCTTGATTTTCAATCCATGTTTGATCAACACTTCCCATGGGGGTCACGAAGGCTGTCTTCTCTCTGTCTTCCACAGCCATAGGCACTTGCCAATACCCACTGGTTAAGTCCAAGGTGGAGAAGTATGCAGCCGACCCAAGGGCATTGAGTGATTCCTCGATTCTTGGAAGAGGATAAGCGTCTTTATGGGTGATGTTATTAAGTTTCCTATTTTTCGACACAGAAACAGATGGTCCCATCCTTCTTTTTGACCAGGACCAGGGGCGCCGCCCAGGGACTCTGACTTTCCTGAATGACGTCTGCATCTTTCATGTCGACTAACATCTTCTTGACAGTCTGGTACATGCCTGGTGCAACCGGACAGTGTCTCTCTTTAATAGGTGGGCTGTCCCCTGTCAAATCCGATGCTGGATCATTAACGTACATCCAAAGTCTGTAGGATGCTTACTGAAGGCTTCTTGGTCCCTTTTGGCGACATTGATAACCCCGTTGACTTGATCCTTCGGGGTGGTCTCATCTCCCACTTGAAGTTGCACCCACCAGGGTTCGGGGGGACTTTCCACGGAACCTGGAGTTACTTCAGCTGCTCGTTGTCGAGCCACTCTGTGTTTTGATAAAATATCACCTGGCTCTAGAAGATACAACTGGGCCACTGGAGTGTACTTGTGTAGGATGGTAGCCACACAGATTGACTAGTCAGAGTGGAACTTTCCCATCAATAACTGAGACTTATAAAAGCAAAATGTCCAGCGCGAATATGAAGGAACTGGATGTTTATTCCAATAGCCAAAAAGACATATGTATGACTAAGGTCCAGCCTTAGGACCGAAACGCGTCACCTTGTCATGTTCTCCTTGTCTTTTTGGCTATTGGAATAAACATCCAGTTCCTTCATATTCGCGCTGGACATTTTGCTTTTACTTGTCAGTTCCAGTCGGTGTTGCCCACGCCGGTCCTGGCGCGACGGGCTGAGGGAGTGAGCTGGACTATACACTTCTTTGTCTGCAATAACTGAGACTATACTCCTTGCTGCTCAAACCAGTGGATGATCTTCCAACTGTATAGGCTCTAATAGGGCTGGATAGTCCTGGTTTCTCACTCCAGGATGTGCACGGCACCACAGGACTGTCTCTGTGTTAGGTTGTAAGGTCACCAACCTGATGTCTTGAATTCATACTTTGCCAACTTCTCCTTGTCGATTGGCAAATTTCTGCTCCGTTTAAGTCATGCTTGATGCTTGCAACGTTTAAGTGATGCTGCGCAGCCCGCTGTTCTGAGGGGGACATTTAGGGGAGAGCAACAGGCAAAGAATCTACTATGTCAGTAAAACAATGTTTCATGATATTTATCCCCAATATGAATTCTGCAGACCCCTTATCGGACACATCAGTTACAATCACTCCCTGTCCCTTAAGCACATGTTTTCCCACTTGAATGCTGGGCTCCCAAATCCATGCCTGGGTATTGGTTTCCCATTACCTGCCACTACCTTGAAATCAACACTGTCAGGTTCACACAACAAATTAGCATTCCAGAACTTGTAAAACATGTCTTTAGATATAGTGGACACTTGTGACCCTGTATCTATTAGCGCCTCCAACTGGATACCTTCTACAATGACTTTTGCATTGGGGCAGGGGGCAACATATAGTGATTCCTGTCTTAGATGGTTCTTGGTTCATACCTGATATCTGCTTTCCTGAGAGCCGGTCCACGACCTCAGGGGAAATCCGTTTAAATCACAACATTGTACCTTCCAATGTCCCGATTTGTTGCAATAGGTACAAAAGGGCCCTTGAGTTCCCAGTGGCCTATTAGGTGGATTATGGCGGGGTTAACTTAACGAGGGGCAGGAGCAGATACAGGTCTCTTAGGTAGGGGCGGCTCAGGGTTGGCCTGAGCGGCCTGACTGGCAAGTTCCCTCACAGCCTGTGTCAATTGTTCAATGTCCTGTTTGACACTCCGAATTTCTGAGGCTGTGGAGGCTGGTAGGTTATTGGACACTGGGGCGGGAGCCGGTGGTGGTGGTGGTAAGAGGCCGGCTGCCACACCCAGGGGTTCTGGCATGGGGGTATAACTCGCCTCAGAGTCGGTCTCGGGCTCTATAACCTGAATAGCCAGTCATTTAAAAGCAGAGAAGGACAGATTGGGATTTTGGACCGCTAACATCCTCCGCTGAGCTTTGTCCCATTTGTTATGAGCCCCAACAATAAATCTGTCCATCAGTACTTTGTTACCCTGATTGGGAGTGATACTGTCTAACTTTTGAACAGTTTCTAGGGCATTTTGTAAGGCTACTGCATAAACTCTCAGAGTCTCACCTAGCTTTTGTCGCGTCTCGTACAACCGGAAGCGTACCTCTCATGGAGAATGTGATTCAAATACCTAGTATAACCCCTCGAAAATCTGCACTACTGTCACCTTCTCGGAGGCGGGCCAGGTGCAGACTTCCTCAAGTGCTGGTCCTTGTAGTTGTCCTGTGAGCAGTGGCATCTGCTGATTAGGAGGGAGAGAGTAAAAGACAAACAAGCTCTGAACATTCTCCTTGAAATCCCTCAGAGTGAAGGGTCTCTGCTGTAGGTAGGAAGGACAGGATTCCCCAGAAATACTGGTGCGGTTGCTAAGGCACCCACATGATTGACATGGACTGCAGGTGGGACCGGCAGGACTCCTACCGCTAGTGTAGCAGAAGTTCCTGCTGCTGGTGATGAAGGGGTACTCTCGCTGGGTCGATCTGGAGAGCTGGGTGCTGACATGTTGCCAATCTATTTGAGTGCGCTGTCGCTTTAAGAAGACTTGAGTGTGCCGTCACTTTAAGAAGATTTGAGTGCGCTGTCTCTTTAAGAAGAATTGAGTGCGCTGTCTCTTTAAGAAGAATTGAGTGCGCTTTCTCTTTAAAATGCCTGGCAATTGACTGTAGTGAGTACCTGCAGACTTTGTTGGGCACTGAGGCATTAATGTTAGTTGTCACCGATGCCGGGGACTTATTGCAGCAAGTCATTGGTTTATGCAGAGTCTGTGCTGCAGCGGGTACTTCTGTAAAGCCGAACGCAGCTGCCGGGACCTTCTTTATGGCTAAGCCCAGGGAACTTCCTGTTTGGTCCAGGTGGCAAATTCTTCCCATGTGCAACACAGGGCAGATTCTTAGTTCCGGCTTGCACACTGAAGAGGCGTCACATCTGGGGACTGACTGGGCGGAGCTGCAACCACTCCCGCGGCAGGAAACATCAAACTCTGTTTAACCCCTTCAGGTACAGACTTTACACACTTAGCAATAACGATTAACAGTCTTTCCTTCCCCAATACTTTATCCGCGCCACAGTAAAAAAAGACATTAGTAACACAGTCCCATACATTTTGCTGGCACGCATCTTTTTTGCAACTGCATGCGACTTCAACTTAGACACAGCTCAGACTTGGGGGAAGGACTTGCGGCAACTTGCATATGTCACACTCCCGCATACTGTTGATGGGTGGCCTGACTTGACTTGACTTGGTGGTTAAGTGGTTATCGCACACACCCGTATCCTGTTTGTGATGCCAAAGTTGTGGTGACCCACGGTGTATGGTGGGACCACGGGGTGTAGCCGTGTAGGTGGTGGGGCTATATGGTATTAACCCCGGGGCAATATGTTGTTAACCCCTAGTATGTGTGACGCCAGAGTGGTTTTTGGGTACCGTCATCACACGTACGGTATCTCCGCTATTCCAATGGCTGGTTAGTGAAAGGAGAGTCCACAACCAGATATGGTTTAACGAAGGCTTTACTGAGTTATGACAGATGGAATTATCTTCATAGCTAAGCCAGATTCCCAGAGAGGTGGCCAGGAACCCAGAAGGACCTTGCAGCTTGCTGGGACCAATTAGACTTGTAATAGACTTTAGAGATTTGACTTCAGGCTTGACTATAGGCTGGACTTAATTATTTGTAGTGACAGCAGACATAGACTTTTGACTTACTGGAATGACTGTAGCTTTGTGGCCTTCCAAATGCTGGTCACTAGCACTGAGATCTCTGGTGGTTACTGGTCTCAGTAAAGAGCATAAGAAGTAAGAGCGAGAATAGTAATGGCCGCCCCATTATATAGTGGGGGTCTGGACTAAAGCCCATTGGTCAAGCTGCGGGTCATAGGTTAAGCTGGTGCTCTCTGGGTAACATCATGTGACAACATAACATGTGACATTTCACCGGTCCTTCAGACATCTCACAGGTCCTTTAGACTAGCTATACATTAGGACACTGACTAAAATCACATTATAATAAATGACATTACAGGAACAGCAGGGGAAACACTGCAGGAGAGCCCCCAGGTCACTGAGGGACTCAATCTGACAGGGCCCAAGTATAGGGCTGGACCATGTCCTGTACTGGGACATAATATAATGGATATAATTAATAAAAAATACTTAAATTTTCTAGAGGTCAGCAGATGCCAGACTACAAAGGATCTGACAACTAGTAAGACATCTTTATGGTCTATCCTCATGTACAGTATCCTGCGCATCAAACTGCAAACAGTTATTTATTTCTCCGCTTAAATCTTGCAAAAATACAGACACCAGATGGACCCCAATAAAAATCACCGTGATCTGTCTGCCTGGTGTGTTAGTTGTTCAACCAACCACTCAGCTCAGTTTTTTTTTATGAACAAACACTACGATGGAGCTCCAGAACAGAGCGCTGACGCTTATGTGAATTCAGCCTAAACCTTCCTTCCTCCATGGAAAGAAAACCAAAATGGCACTATTGACCCAATTTTGTTTAGAAGTGGTGGCCTTGTTGTCCATAGAAACCATTCACAGCTTTTATTCTCACCTATCCTTCAACACAAGTAGTTTCTGATGTTAATATGGGCAACAAGGACACACATCTTCCAAGACCTGTCAAACATGCCAGCCTCATACATCCACACTGTCTAATAAGTTGTAGTGTTGAGTGCGAATATTCGCAATTCAAATATTTATTGCAAATTTCGCATATTCGCGAATATGGCGAATATAGCACTATATATTTGCAATTACGAATATTCGAGAATTTTTTTTCCCCACAGAATGCATCACAGTGATCTCATCCCTCGCTGCTTCCAGCTTGTGGTCTAAAGAAGGCTCCTATACTATTTACTGTATTAGACTGGAGAGCGAATTTTTGCAAATTTGAGAATATGCGAATATCGTCACTAAACAATATTAGGAGAAAGATAGATAGATGGATAGATAATATAGATAGATAGGTAGATAGTTATCCGCATGCGCCCATGCAAAAATAACCGCAAATATATCAAATACGCGAATATAGGACAAATATTCGTCCATATATTCGCAAAATTTCGCAAATTCGAATATGGCATATGCCGCTCATCACTAATGAGTTGCCATAGTAGCAGAGTATTGTGACAACTAGGCCAAAGCCTCTGCTCTAAGCTTGTTTCCAAGACAACACATGTAATCTGTTCCAGCTGGAGAAACACATGTATTCCAATACACCTTTAGTATTTGCTTAATGGGGTACTCCGGTGGGAAAAAAAATAATTTCTTTTTAAATCAACTGGTGCCGGGAGTTTAATGAAAGGGGGTAAACTATGTCCAGGGAGTCTTCCTACAGGCTAAAACTATCTCCAGGAAGTATACCTACAGAGAGAAGCTATTTTCAGGGGGTCTACATATAGGGGTATCTATCCACAGGAGACACCTATCTATGGGTGGATTTAACTACTCTTCCCCAGCCCAAGTATTTAGCCATTCTACTGTAGAAGTGAATTATTTCTATTTGGAGCACTAAAAGGGCTGAAAAAAGTGCAGAGACTGGTTCTGCAAAGATGAGTAATGCCTGGAAGAGATCATCATGAAGGGTCTGGGCTGGATGGAGAAGAAAAAGGAAAGTAAACAACTGTAATCAGAGAAGAGGTCCCCTGTGAGTCACCAGATGTAACTGCACTGTAATCACCTTTTTTGGTCAGTAGTGGTAATCACAGAAGTTGTTGTCAGTCTGTCACCTAAGTATAGGAGGCCCCCTAAACTCAGGTTACAGGTGACAACATTATTGCTGTTAAAGAGGTATTTCTTACAATTTAAAACTATCCCTTATTCACAGGATGTGGCATAACTAGGTGATCGGTGAGGGCTGACCATTGGGACTCCCACCAATCAGCAGACTGGAGGAAAAATGTCCCCCAAAATTAAGGCAGCACTGCTCCATAAACAATGAATGGAGGATTGGCCGTGCATGCATGGTGTGTTATGAACAGCAGTGGGAGAATGGGACGCTGGATATGGTTAGACGTGGCTGAAGTTGTGGTTATGGGCATGACTTGATCTGCCAATAATGTTAAGCTGTCCATACTCTTAAGATAGCTGTCAAGCAAGTGCTTATTCGGCTAAAAGCTATCTTTTCCAATCACCCCATACACATGAACACTTGGCCGAATGTTCATGTGTTCTCAGTAAAGACTGGGGGTGGGGGAACCATTCCAGACTCCTCCGATGGCAGCTTATTTCAACCATGTTCAAAAGGTTCTGGTAGCTGATATCAAACATACTTGACGTTTCTTTTCTTTGGCATCATCTGTCAGGATAAAGTTAGAAGGTCACGATACACATTAGATGGTCCACTGGTCCCACTTAAAACGACAGGTTCAGCCAATGCTTTTTTAAAGTACAGGACAGCCAGATAGCCCCAAATCCCTACAGTAAGAAGGTGCATGAACAAGTTAAACAAGCAATGCCAAATCACCCCTGAGCATTGTATTAGAAGAAGCCAGGAACACAGGAGCCACTTAATGTGTATTTCCATCTAAAGACATTTTTGAGGGTAAAATGACAGCAAATGTGTTGTACAATTGCAGGAAGAATATTGTAATGTTGTATTTGCATAGTCCTATTCACCAATGTGCAAGACATTCTGTCAGTCTTGTCTTACGTACCAGTTTTGCATATTTTACTGTAACTATGTACAACCTTTTCCTCGCATTAGGATTCATTTAAACCAGTATTTAGCAATTCAGAAGCTCTGTTTTCTAGTTAGTCTAAATACTCACAAAACCAGAAGCAATTACAGGACTCCTCAGACAGGAAAAAAATGATAAAATGATATCTTCATGAGGTTATGCCTTTTAAATGCACTGGCCCAGCGCTAAAAAGCTGGGTAGAATTAATTTTTATTGTTCATGTGGTTTTGCTATTTATTAAAGCATCTTTAATTTTTGTTATTTTTTTTTCATCGTCTGGAGCCCGAAGCTGCTATCACTGTGGAGTCTATGAGACTCAATATCGGGATAAAAGGAGAATTTTAAGAAAATGTATCCCCTATCCAAAGGGAATAAATATGTCTGAATTGAACAGTAGGCCGTCTCTCTATCCATTCCCCATGAGAGCCCCTCCATGTTGCAATGCTGTACTAGGTACTAAGCTATCTCGACAGTACATAGAAAATGGATAGAGCGGAGACATGCATACATGTCCCACTGCTCCATTCTGACAGGAGACTTGGATCACTGTTCTTAATAATTAACCCCTATTCACAGGATAGGGGATAACTTTGCAAGATGGCACAACCTGTTTCATTTCGGACACATTTATTATGTCGTTGTCCTCTCATGTGCCAAACCTTGTCCACAATAAACTTACTACAAATTTGCCTCTTTTTACAATGTTTCTCTTTTATTGTGTGGTGTCCCAGTACCGCATTTCATTCGGTACTTATTTATCTATGGGTCCCCGTAACCAGAGTCCCTAGGACTTAGTAATATCTGTTAGTCAGTCCGCCCCTAGTCGCCTCTATTATAGTGTATAGATTCCTAATTTATCCATAGAATAATGTATATAGTATTATTTCTGCATATAAATGGTTAATTACTTGTTTCCATGGTATCGCAGGGCCTTCGGGTCATGTGATGCGTTCAGAGCCTCATTCTGGATGCGATCCAGGCCTCACTTTGGTATCTCTAGCCTCATTTTGGGTTTTTGCAATGTATATAGATCCTGTGATGTAAGCAATCCCATGATACCATGTAAAGTGAGTGGCAGACTTTCGGACCAATCAAAATCGCCACGCCCCCTGCCCATATAAGGGAGCGGCGGCCATCTTATCTCTCTCTTGTTCCTGGGATAGCAAGCAAG
Source organism: Hyla sarda (assembly GCF_029499605.1). Taxonomy (NCBI): domain Eukaryota; kingdom Metazoa; phylum Chordata; class Amphibia; order Anura; family Hylidae; genus Hyla; species Hyla sarda. The sequence continues at coordinate 180,571,968 of NC_079194.1, read as the reverse complement.
CAAGACCTGAATAGCAGTAATCACAGTGAGTTAGGCCTGAGCCTTGCGGCAACAGCTGAATGATCTAAATTATAGAGTGTGTCATCCCCTAAGCACTCTGCAGTATCACCGGACTGAATATTTCCCCTAAATCCGGACGGATCTGCACATCATTCCCTAAATTCAGAGACTATAAGTTTAAGGCAAGGTCCGCAACTTCTGCCAGTCGCTAAGCAACCTAAGAACTGTTATATGAGACTGTTACTACGCATTGGATATTGCAAGCACTGCAGTAAAGTTATTCAAGTTCAAGTTAAATCTGCTTGTGGACCTTCAGTCATTTCATTGCACCTATCGCTTCTGGGAAGGGCGGCGATAGGCCGGAACATAGATTCAGCATACCAGCCCTCACCCTGGCGTCACGAGTGACTGGGTTAATATTAACCCCTCATATACCAACATCATACCATCCCTACCATACACCCCCCCCCCAAGGGCTACCACAATTGTATTGTGCACCTAAAAATACCTTGCAGCTGTTACGCCGAGCGCTCCGGGTCCCTGCTCCTCCCCAGAGCGCTCGCGGCGTTCCTCTCTCTGCAGCGCCCCGGTCAGACCCGCTGACCGGGAGCGCTGCACTGACATTGCCGGCGGGGAAGCGATTCGCATAGCGGGACGCGCCCGCTCGCTAATTGCATCCCAAGTCACTTACCTGTCCCGGCCCCCGGCTGTCATGTCCTGGCGCACGTGGCTCCGCTCCTTAGGGCGCGCGCGCGCCAGCTCTCTAAGATTTAAAGGGCCAGTGCACCAATGATTGGTGCCTGGCCCAATTAGCCTAATTAGCTTCCACCTGCTCCCTGGCTATAATACCTCACTTCCCCTGCACTCCCTTGCCGGATCTTGTTGCCATTGTGCCAGTGAAAGCGTTTCCTTGTGTGTTCCTAGCCTGTGTTCCAGACCTCCTGCCGTTGCCCCTGACTACGATCCTTGCTGCCTGCCCTGACCTTCTGCTACGTCTGACCTTGCCTCTGCCTAGTCCTTCTGTCCCACGCCTTCTCAGCAGTCAGCGAGGTTGAGCCGTTGCCGGTGGATACGACCTGGTTGCTACCGCCGCAGCAAGACCATCCCGCTTTGCGGCGGGCTCTGGTAAATACCAGTAGCATCTTAGAACCGGTCCACCGACACGGTCCACGCCAATCCCTCGCAGCAACTTCTGCCACTGCTACAGCAGCAACCATCTCCTCCGCCAGCTCCTGCACCTCCTCCACAGCGAGTGGTCGCTCCTAGCCTCCGCTTGTCCCTGCCGGACAAATTTGATGGGGACTCTAGATTCTGCCGTGGATTCTTATCTCAATGTTCCCTACATATGGAGATGTTGTCGGACCAATTTCCTACAGAACGGTCTAAGTTGGCGTTCGTAGTGAGTCTTCTTTCTGGAAAGGCCTTGTCTTGGGCCACACCACTCTGGGACCGCAATGATCCTGCCACAGTCCAGTCCTTCTTCGCTGAAGTCCGTAGTGTCTTCGAGGAACCAGCCCGAGCTTCTTCTGCCGAGACTGCCCTGCTGAACCTGGTCCAGGGAAATTCTTCAGTAGGCGAGTACGCCATCCAATTTCGTACTCTCGCTTCCGAATTATCTTGGAATAACGAGGCTCTCTGCGCGACCTTTAAAAAAGGTCTATCCAGTAACATCAAGGATGTGCTGGCCGCACGAGAGATTCCTGCCAACCTGCAAGAACTTATCCATTTGGCCACCCGCATTGACATGCATTTTTCTGAGAGACACCAGGAGCTGCGCCAGAAAAAGACATTGATCTCTGGGCACCTCTCTCACAGTATCCTCTGCAATATACCCCTGTGCCTCCCGCCGAGGAGGCTATGCAAGTGGATCGGTCTCGCCTGACCCATGAAGAGAGGACTCGCCGTAGGGATAACAATTTATGTCTGTACTGTGCCAGTAGCGAACACTTCTTGGTGGATTGCCCTATTTGCCCTCCACGTCTGGGAAACGCACGCACGCACCCAGCTCACGTGGGTGTGGGGTCTCTGGGTACGAAATCTGCTTCTCCACGTCTCACTGTGCCCGTGCGGATTTCTCCTTCTGCCAACTCCTCCCTCTCAGCCGTGGCCTGCTTGGACTCTGGTGCTTCTGGAAATTTTATTCTGGACTCTTTTGTGAATAAGTTCTGCATCCCGGTGACCCGTCTCGTCAAGCCGCTCTACATTACTTCCGTCAACGGAGTGAAGTTGGACTGTACTGTGCGTTACCACACAGAACCTCTCTTAATGTGCATTGGATCCCATCATGAAAAGATTGTTCGTCCTTCCCAACTGTACCTCTGAAGTCCTCCTCGGTCTGCCATGGCTCCAGCATCATTCTCCCACCCTTGACTGGACCACCGGGGAGATCAAGAATTGGGGTCCTGCTTGCCGCAAGAGTTGCCTCACGTCTCCTCCCAGTCCCGTCAGGCAAGCCTCAGTGCCTCCTCCTACACCTGGTCTCCCCAAGGCCTATCAGGACTGTGCCGTGCCTCCTCATGGCCCCCGTCCTGGTGACACCCTGCCCCGTGCCAAGCTTCACCCTCTGCCCTCCCTCCCCATTCCCACTCCTGCTGTACTGCCTGCCTTTGAGGAAACCCTACAATCGCTCCCAGTGTCCTCGTCCCTTGTGAAGCAATTGCCGGACAAAAAAAGGGGGAGACCTAAGGGGGGGGGGTACTGTTACGCCGAGCGCTCCGGGTCCCTGCTCCTCCCCGGAGAACTCGCGGCGTTCCTCTCTCTGCAGCGCCCCGGTCAGACCCGCTGACCGGGAGCGCTGCACTAACATTGCCGGCGGGGATGCGATTCGCATAGCGGGACGCGCCCGCTCGCGAATCGCATCCCAAGTCACTTACCTGTCCCGGCCCCCGGCTGTCATGTCTTGGTGCGCGCGGCTCCGCTCCTTAGGGCGCGCGTGCCTGCTCTCTAAGATTTAAAGGGCCAGTGCACCAATGATTGGTGCCTGGCCCAATTAGCCTAATTAGCTTCCACCTGCTCCCTGGCTATAATACCTCACTTCCCCTGCACTCCCTTGCCGGATCTTGTTGCCATTGTGCCAGTGAAAGCGTTTCCTTGTGTGTTCCTAGCCTGTGTTCCAGACCTCCTGCCTTTGCCCCTGACTACGATCCTTGCTGCCTGCCCTGACCTTCTGCTACGTCTGACCTTGCTCTTGTCTACTCCCTTGTACCGCGCTCATCTCAGCAGTCAGAGAGGTTGAGCCGTTGCCGGTGGATACGACCTGGTTGCTACCGCCGCTGCAAGACCATCCCGCTTTGCGGCGGGCTCTGGTGAATACCAGTAGCAACTTAGAACCGGTCCACCGACACGGTCCACGCCAATCCCTCTCTGGCACAGAGGTTCCACCTCCAGCCAGCCGAATCGTGACAGCAGCTTTTGTCAATGCACTTTAAATGTGTCCGAATCTAAAATATACATATGGGAATTCACACTTCTAAAAAAAATTTGGACTAAAAAATATGCATCAGTCAAAAACTGTAGTATTATTTAGTTGTGTTTTTTGTGCAGTTGCCATCAAATATTTGCCAGCACCCAATGGTAAATTCACCACAATACGTGTGCTACTTTAAATGTGCAAACTTCATGGTACAACTCGCCTAGATGACAGCATCTGTGAGTGAATACAGTATTTCACAGTTTTTTTTCCCACTGAGCCCCCACTTGCTGGGACTAGCAGTTCACCAGCATTTTACATTCTACCTGTTTAGTCCCAGAACACTGATGAAAAAGTTCATGGGATTCTATCCACTCCGACAGTTTGCCGAGAGGATTCTGACACATGTTCTTAGGCAAACAGCTCTATGATTCCTCTAGACTATGAACTTATTCCTGAAGCAGCACTACTGTCCTTAATGTTGTACACTGGAGGTGTATGTCCTGATGATGTTTATGGATGGTTTTTTTTCCAGGTTCAGGAGGATGAGAGAATGAGCTGCCTGTTCCTCTCTCCTCTTCTGGATCCAGTTTCAGACTCCAAACAAGGAGATTTTTGTGTTGAAAAAAAAAAAAAAAAAAGAATTTTATTTATATCCCTGTAGGAAAGTAGGAGGAGGGCATGAACGTTGGTCCGCTCCATGCAGTAGGTATACTATTTTTATTACAGATTTAAAGTTGTTTTCTCTATATCAAGTACTGTTCGGTATGAAGGGATGCAATGTAGGAAAGTAAAGGAGGAACAATTCTGACATATATCCACAGTACACTGAAAAATGGTAAGTGACTTTTTCTGAGATTTGATAATGCAATGCATAGCTGTAGCCGCTGGCACACTAGTAGGACTAGCATGTCTTGACAGCCACTAGTTGACAAGTTCCAACAGACCAGAAGGTAGAATTACAATAATAACAGAAAATCTATATCCAAAGAAAAAGAGCTGGGGTTACTTAGGGTCATCCAGTTCTTTTATTTGTCACCTACACCCTACAATTACTGGGCCATGCTCTTGTGCCAGCTCCTGTCTGTTCTGCATGCAAAGCAGGTCCGGTGTTGAAACCCTGGATTTGTGGCTATTGTTGGGCTGTTACCACGGAGCTGCTGGAAAAGATGTCTTTTTTGTCTTTTGCATGTCTGTCTGCTCTTCTTGCTGAAGTTCTCTTGAGTTGGAGCCCTCAATTAAATCCGTATAGACGCAAAAGACCTTTGCTTATGATGCTTTGTCTGGAGGAGCAGGCATTTTTCTCTCGTGCACAGAGCCAGGTTGTGGTCATTAGATGCCACGTTTCAGTAGCGAAGGCCAAGACACAGTGGACTGCTCTATGTTATCTACAGTATATTCTATATGGTTTATACAATACATTTGCTTTATAGATAGATAGATAGATAGATAGATAGATAGATAGATAGATAGATAGACAGACAGATGTACTTGGTGCTAGATTTAAACATACAGAAGAAAACAGTACACAAACAGGTCTTGGGAGCCCACTATCTCCGGAGGTTACCTGGATTCCTATATCAATCCACATAGACAGTTACCCACATTTACAGTTTTTTGGGGGCAGATTACTTTTAACCCCTTTGAATTTTTTCATTTTTCTACTAGTTAACTGCCTGAGCATTGGCTGCCCAATGCAGTTGCTATATGCTACCAGATTTCAACTATTTCTTCAGCCGCAAATTAAATGTTATCCAGAATACAGTGTGTTTGTATTGATATACACTATGGGGGAGATGAATCAAACCTGTGCAGAGGAAAAGTTGACCAGTTGCCCATAGCAACCAATCAGATTGATTATTTAATTTTTCAGAGGCCATTTTAAAAATGAAAGAAGCAATCTGATTGGTTGCTATGGGAAACTGGTCAACTTTTCCTCTGCACAGGATTTGCTAAATCTCCCCCAATGTCTGTATTTCCAACCATTCACGACTGGTCTTCTGAGAAAGGGGCTCACAAGCCTCAAAACGCGTTATGTATTGGCTGTTCGTGTAATAAAGACCTTGCCTGACACCCAGGACTTTTTGTCCCATTCTGAAAGCCTCAAACTTAAAGGGGATAACCAGGATTAAAAAAACAGAGCTGCTTTCTTACAAGAATAGCTTAGGACCACTGAAGTAAATTGAGTCAAGTTGTAATACCACACATAACTTTAGAACAGGTGTTTTCGGAAGAAATTAGTTCTGTTTAATTTCCCAGTCACCTTTCTTATATTAAAAGCCTGGCAGCATGTCCCTGGGCTGCTCATACTACTGTTCTCATGTTCCTGTCAGTATCAGTGAGTGTCCTTCGGTAGATATGTCCGTTCTGCTTTCTACGTTGTGCATCAGGACTATACAGCAGGAAATGTAGAGACTGCAAAAGAACTAGAGAAGATGGCCCATTCTATGTAAGCATAATAAGTAAGATATTTCTAAAATATTAGCTGTGTGTTAATGTTATTAAAGTGGAAGACCCCGGCTGGGCTGTACCTAGATAGTAGTTATTACAATGTCTTGAAAATGGGAAACTGACAAGCAGTTCACCTGCACTTAACCCAATACACTGGGTAATAATTCGAGTAAACAGGAGAAAAATTATGTATTACTTACGTAAATCATTCCACCCCTCCCTGCCTTGCATGATTGATGGGCAGGACTCGGCCTCCAGCATTGAGCCCTGTGCATCAATCAGTCAAGGCAAGAAGGGGTGGGGAAATGGAGGACACATGCAATAGACCTTTGCTTATGATGTTTTGTCTGGATGAGCCGTCATTTTTATCTTGTGCACAGAGCCAAAATGTAGTCATTAGATATCATGTTTCAGAAGGAAAGGCCAAGACACAGCGGGCTGCTCTGTGTTATTTACAGGATATCCTATATGGTTATCAGCATTAAGCCCTGTACATCAATCGGTCAAGGCAAGGAGGGGTGGAGTAGGGAGGAGGCATGCAAAAGACCTTTGCTTATAATGCTTCATCTGGAGGATCACAATTCAGCAATGCCTCCTTCACATTTAAAGGGGTTATCCACCATAAGGTGATTTTAGTACATACCTGCCAGGCTATCTGGGTATTTCCTGTTGGAGTTTTATCTCTTAAACTACACATCCCATAGTTCCATGTTTGTAAGTGTGAAGTTACATTCCTCCCTCCCACACATCAGCCACCCCAACAAGCTCAAAAGATCAGTGTTTTCTAATCAGGGTGCCTACAGCTATTGAAAAATTATCTCTCTGTTGCTCCACCCTTTGAAGCAGGACTGTCTCCCTTTGCACAACTAACTAGGGATGTCAGGTCTCGACGCACTGAAACCTGGGAAATCCTGAGACATGAGTAATTTTGTATGCTGTTAAAAATAAATATTGGGGCGAAAATCACATAAGAATTGCAAGGCCATCACACACACAACTTTTTATATAATGTAGATAATAACATTGTATGTATGTTACTAATATACATTGGTACAAAAAATGTGTATATTTTTGGGTGGAAAAAAACCCTGCAGCTATTGCCTGTGTGTCTCTGTGAGGAGTCCAAATACAGGAAGTGTGGGGAGGACAAGCAGGGCTCTGTGCAGGCTCCTGGCTTGTCAATCATTCTGATGTGTGAGCCCATAGCATGTTACAGAGCCTCACTGCACAGAGCCCTGCTTGTCCACAGTGCACAGAGCCCTGCTTGTCCTCATTGGACAGTGCCCTGCTTGTCCTCAGTGTACAGAGCCCTGCTTGTCCTCAGTACACAGAGCCCTGCTTGTCCTCAGTGCACAGAGCCCTGCTTGTCCTCATTGGACAGAGCCCTGCTTGTCCTCACTGCACAGAGCCCTGCTTGTCCTCAGTGTACAGAGCCCTGCTTGTCCTCAGTCTACAGAGCCCTGCTTGTCCTCAGTCTACAGAGCCCTGCTTGTCCTCAGTCTACAGAGCCCTGCTTCTCCTCAGTGTACAGAGCCCTGCTTCTCCTCAGTGCACAGAGCCCTGCTTGTCCTCAGTGTACAGAGCCCTGCTTGTCCTCAGTGTACAGAGCCCTGCTTGTCCTCATTGCACAGAGCCCTGCTTGTCCTCATTGGACAGAGCCCTGCTTGTCCACCCTCACTTCCTGTATTTGGACTCCTCATAGAGACACACAGGCAATAGCTGCAGGGACAAAAATATACATATTTTTTAACCAATTTATATTAAAAATATACATATAATGGTATTATCTACATTATATAAAACTTTTTGTTAATGACATGTACACTTTAACAGGAACATAACTATATGACATGCAGAGGGTTCAGTTGCACCCGAGTCCAGTGGTCTTCAAGTTAAGCCTCTGCCCTTTAAGTTTACATAAGGGGGTTTATAGGGGGAGTCCACATAGTGATGTTGGATTTTGGACCAATCAGCTGTGGCATGTGTTCCATGCTCTCTAACGGCACCAGATTTAGATGAGCAGCTGCTGACCACAGTAATTGGAGTTCCTGCCATCACTCATGTTCCTGAAGACTCCTGCTGTTTGCCTGGGCCTCTGACCACTGCCTGTTTCCTGAATTCTGCCTCTGGACTCTGACTTGGACTTGAAAAGACATGATCTGACACTGTCTTCCAGTTCTGACCCCTGGATAGTCTCTGGTTATTCTCAGGACTTTGGTTCAATCATTGACTTTGCTGTCTGGTTCCGACCCGGCCTGTTTGTATGTTTTCTTTTACCCTATGCATTTAGCCAGTGTAGTGATGATCATCTAGTTGGAAGCTGCCAGTTAGGGCAGATAATCCAAGTAGGTACGAACAGTGGGTTGGGTTTAGCCCAAGGCAGCATTGTCTCCTACTCGTAATGTAATGAAAAACAATTGCAAATCTTTAATTAAAGCCAATTACATATTTTCAGATAATGCATGCAGACAAAAGACATGAAAAAACTAAAATACAAAATGCCAAAGCATATAGCCTTTGAAAAGTTGGTTACAGTTTGGTATGATCACATCATGTCCTGTATTTGAGTTCCTTCCTGTCAGTAAACACTCATTGGGAGGTTGGCCTTAAAAGAGTAGGCAGGTATGTCATGATCATGCACAGGAACTATGGGACTGATACAGATAAAAATATGAACACTAAGGGTACATTCACACGAACGGATCCCCAGCATGTATTACGCTGCGGATCTGCCGCTGAGGGACCGCTGTATGCTGCCTTTACAGGTGCCTGCTCGGAGTGGCAACACGCCGCTATAAGCAGACCCAATGAAGCGATGTGCGAGTCGCTGCGCACACGCGGCCGCTCCCTCTGCTCCATAAGCTAGGCTGAGGGCTTCCGCGATGTGCGAGTATACTTTGCATGCGGACAGCAACTCGCACATCGAAATGTGTCTACTTGTAGCGGCGTATTGCCACTCCGAGCAGGCACCTGTAAAGGCAGCATACAGCGGTCCTTCAGCAGCGGATCCGCAGCGTAATACGCGCTGGGGATCCGCTCGTGTGAACGTACCATAAAGCAAAAGGCATCTTGTGGCACACTGATTGTCTAGTAAATTAAAGTAGTAGTCCCACCATGTCGACTACTGTCCATATTCCCTATTCAGCTAGAATTTTCATGCAATACCATTGCAGCTCTGGATTGCACCACTGGTGTCTCAGCTGGACACAATTCCACACAGGTTTTTTTTTGTTGTTGTTGTTGTTTTGCGTTTTTTGGCGTTTTTTGAAAAACTGCCACTGTAGTTTTTTAGCTAAAGTCAAAAGTGGATCCAGTAGGAAAAAGAAGTAGAAGTCATTCTATACTGTATCTTCCATTCCTCTTGAATACACATCTGGCTTTGGCTTAAAAACTGCATTGAATTGTTGACCTTTCTTTGGTGTAGGTCATCTCATACACTGCTTTTTGCAAAATTCTGATTTGTTGTCATCATTAAATAACTTCCTGTGGAGCATACAGTAGCTGGAAAGTACTGAGAAGGTTAAGATTTTTAAATAGAAGTAATTTACAAATCTGTTTAACTTTCTGGCATCAGTTGATAAAAAAAAAAGTGTTTTCCAGGGGAGTACCCCTTTAACACATTAGTATTTACTTGCATAAAGCAATACCAGTCATAGCGCCAAGTCTGATGTGGTGCTGTTTTAGGAGAAAACCAAAATAGTTGTGATTCTTATTTTCTATAGAGTAGTAGGTGTCTCAGTAGTTGGACCCCCACTGCATCTGAGATCTCTGACATATCCTAATGATATGCCATTATTGTTAGTTCCCAGTGTGGTGTCCCAGCACCAGTGGATGTCCCGTGGTATTGGACTGTCTCTGGCAGCCCGGCAGCAGTACTGATGTACTGTTGTTGAAATAATGTTGTATTTATTGTAATATAAGAATATTATATTTTCCTAAATTAATTTCCTTATTGTTATATGTATATATGTTTAATATGTTATTTTGCCTTTAAGAGTCCTAGCCATTAGACTCTGCAGTGAACCCCATGTAACTCTGCCTTCCAATGAGACCCCAAAAGTCTCCCCTTTATAGTGAGGTACAGGGGAGGAGTTAGTTAGTTCACCCGAGAGTCGCTACTGAGCAAGAGCTTGGCTCAGGTGGGCTTTGTGTAGTGTGCTCTGAGGAGAGACCTACTTCTACTCTAATCTCTATCCTGATCATCCAGCAAGAAAATACAAGCCCCTGCAGAGAAAGCTACAGTATATTGGAAGGACCCTAGCTACCAGAATTCATTCATTCAACTACAAGTCTCAGAACGGCAACATGGCTCCCAAGGGGTTACGCTGCAGTCTCGCACCAAAGGCCAGTTGCCTATGCAATTCCACCTGCTCAGTAAAGACAGTTATCCGTAACCGGACGTCAGTGTGTTTATTTGCTCATCGTGTCTGGTCCAGGAGAAGCTGCCTCCAACCTCGGATCGTGTATAGGATAATGGTGCCCTGGTGTCACGATTTGAACAGGTTCACTTACTAACACCCCGTGGCTGCCACACCAGAATTCTACTTTAAGCAAGGAAGCCCTGGAAGGGATAGCATAGGACTGGAGGGGCACATGACAGGGGGATTATACAGCGGATCAGGGGTTAAAGTGTAGGGCGGGAAAAGTATAGAGAGGAAGGGGAGGAGTTAGGAAGGGGTTAGTAGGACAGGAAGAGGAAGTCAGGACAGTCGGGAAGAAGAAGTGGACACGTGCGGACGGAGCTCCCTACCTGATGGCCCACATGGAGGAAATGATGCGGATGGTGAGGGAAGAGGTGCTGCGGAGCAGTTTCCTTCATTCTCCGCTCCTGCTGCGCTGCTGGTGAGTGAGCCTGGGCCTCAGTCTAGTGGCCGGCGCTCTCGCCCGCCGGAGCGCTTGTCTCCTGCATCCTCCCCTTCATCACGCCGCCGGCGGGTGAGTCCTTCGGCCGCCGCTGCTGGCAGGAGGTCCGGTGAAGCCAGCAATACGCGGTCGGGGGGCGCACACGTCGGTGGTGGTGCTACTGCGCCCCCCCGTTCACGACGTGGGGGGGCACAGATCGGCGGCCTGCTCCCACGTGGTGCCAGTGGAGAGAGAGCAGGCCAGGAGTGCGGCTACGAGATCCCCAGCTGACTCCGCCCCTCAGTCGGGGGGGCGGATCCCTGCGGGCCTGGTCATAACCCAGGCCATGGTTCATACTGCACCTGCGGCCTCCTCGTCCCGGGGGGGTCGGCGGGCTCCTGAAGTGAGACTCGCTGCTGGTGCTGCTGCTGCTGGAGGGGCTGTGCTGACCGGCGGTGATGACATCAGCCCTGCCCCTAGTGAGGGAAGTGACAATGACCTGCGCCTGGCTGAGGATCCTGACCTGCCCCTGGCCTCACTGGCCACTCCCCTGCTCCCCTTAGGGGTTGTAGCGGGTGCATAGGCTAGTGGGGTCCGGGTGTCTTCTGGGGAGGGCGCCGCTGATAGTGAGACGGCGTCTGGAGCTGCTGGTCTCCACGCGGGCAGGGTTCCCCTGGTCCCGCCTCCTGCGATCGGTGAGAGTCAAGTCTGTGAGGTCCGGAGTCATCCCGCTGCTGGAGTTACGGCCGCTGGTTCCGTGCCAGTGAGGTTGGGTGAGTGCACCACTGTCTCCAGTATTGTGAGTTCTGGGGTGGGGGGGGGGGTTTGTGGGTTGGGGGGTTTACAGTTTTTTCTGCATAGGGGGAGGGGCAAGCAGGGAGAGGCTGACCAAAAGAGGGGCGACCCCAGTTCAGGTGGCAAGGATGGAGCCTTTCCTCGCCAGTTACCCAAATAGACAGGCGGCAGAGTTGTTGAGGTCTGGGTTTACGGATGGCTTTCGCATTCCCTTTGTGGGGGTTGAGTCGGGGGGTGGGGTGGTGCGGAATCTGGTCTCGACATTGGCCCACCTGGAGTTAGTTAGGGAAAAGTTGTTGAAGGAGGTGGCTTTTGGTAGGATTGCTGGACCGTTTGAGTCGCCTCTGTTGGACACATTGCGGGTTTCCCTCTTGGGATAGGTTCCCAAGAAGGAGCCCAACAAATTTCGCCTCATTCACCACCTCTCCCATCCGGCTGAGGGGTCGGTAAATGACGGTATTGACCCGGCGCTCTGTGCAGTGTCGTATACTTCCTTTGACGCGGCTTTGAATTTGGTCCGGAGGTACGGCAAGGGGGCCTTATTGGCCAAGACTGATATTGAGGCAGCTTTCCGTCAGCTTTCTGTTGCATTAGCAACAGACCAGTGCACCCGGACAGTTTTGAGTTGTTGGGGTGTTGTTTGGGGGGGTCAGTTTTTCGTTGACTTGTGTCTGCCCATGGGCTGCTCCATCTCCTGCTCTTATTTTGAGTTTAGCTCCTTTTTGGAGTGGGTGGTGAGGAGTGAGTCCCATTTGGACTCAGCGTTGCACTACCTGGACGACTTTCTTTTCCTGGGTTCGGCTGGATCTCGGGTGTGCGCCATTTTGTTGTAGGAAATGGAGAGGCTAGCGGGCTGGTTTGGTGTCCCGTTGGCTCTGGAAAAAACTGGGGGTCCTGCAACTTCGGTGAAATTCTTGGGCATAGTTATCGACACTGTGGCTATGGAGTGTCGGCTGCCAGAGGACAAGTTGGCTGAGCTGAGGGAGTTGGTGGCGCGGGCGTGTCGGGTACTCAAGTTAAAACTGCGGGAGGTCCAGTCATTGCTGGGCCGTCTCAATTTTGCTTGCCGGATCATGCCCATGGGGAGGGTCTTTTGCCGGCGGCTACAGCGGGCATCAATAAAGCTAACCACTATGTGAGGTTGTCGGCGGTTTTGTGGGCTGACCTGGGGGTATGGCAGGAATTTTTGGGTAGGTACAACGGTTGGTCAGTGGTAATGGGGAGGTCGGTGTCCAGTGGGGACTTGGACTTAAATACTGATGCGGCAGGTGGCTGTGGTTTTGGGGCTTACCTTCAGGGTCAGTGGTGCACGGGGCAATGGCCGATGGCGTGGCAGGGGTCTGGATTGACTAGGAATCTTGCTTTCCTGGAACTGTTTCCGATTGTGGTGGTGGTTTGGGGCGAGTTGTTTAGTAATAGGAAGGTGTGCTTTCATTGCGACAACATGGGAGTGGTCTTGGCCATAAACAACCAGACAGTGAATTCCCCGCTGGTGGTTACGCTGCTGCGGCACTTGGTGTTGAGGGTGTTGGAACTCAATTCACACGTGGTGGCGTTGCACGTGCCTGGGGTGGATAATTCAGTGGCCGACGCTCTCTCTCGCCTACAGTGGGACCGCTTTCGGGAACTGGTGCCAGATGCCGAGGAAGCCGACGTTCCGTGCCCGGAATGGCTGTGGCGGCTGGTTTAGAGGTGGCGCTTGCTTTAGTCTGTCGTTCAGTGAGCCAGGCAACTTGGCTGACATATCGGCGCTGGTGGACGGATTGGGAAAAGCTGGTGGGGCAGTTGTCCATTGCGGGTGCCTCCTGGGAGGCGGCTCTTTTGTTTTACATTGGTAGGTCGTTTTGCGAGGGCGTGTCTCCATCGGGTATTAGTCGGCGGATGTCGGCGCTGGCTTTTTGGTTTAAGGTTAGGGGTTTGCCCGACGTGACTAAGTCTTTTTTGGCGCGACAGGTGCTGCGGGGGTTCCAGAGGGGGGCGGTGGCCAGGGATGTGCGGCGTCCGGTGACTTTTCCGCTTTTGGGGCGGTTGGGGGCGGCTTTGGTGAGGATTTGTTTTTCGGACTACGAATGTCGTTTGTTTCGTCTGGCTTTTGCGCTGGCGTTTTTCGGCGCCTTTCGTATTTCCGAGCTGGTGGCTCCTAGTTGTAAGCGTGCTGGGGGTTTACTTTTTTAGGACATTTGTCTTGTCGACGGGGTGTTGCGGTGTTTTCTGCGGCGTTCAAAGATGGATCAGGTTGGTCGAGGGGTGACTGTTCATTTGGCGGCCTTGCGGGGCTCACCTAGGTGTCTGTTTTTTTGGACACCTGCCTTTTTGGAGGTGCGGGGGGGTTGTTGGTCCTCTTTTGATGCATGTGGACGGCATTTTTTTGTCGCGTTTTCAGTTTATTGGGGTTTTTCGGAAATGTTTGGCGGCGATTGGGTGCGCGGTGGAGCGATACAGCTCTCACTCCTTCCGTATTGGTGCGGCCACTGGGGCTCTCGGTGGGGCCTGGGTCATGAGGTTATTAGGCGGATTCAGGAGGTGGGAGTCGGAAAGGTTTCAATTGTATGTTCGTCCTCATTTGGTGTAATGCATGTGTTTTGTGTGCTGTTGTTTGTATTGTATTTGTCGTTTCAGATGCCGGCCCGGGATTGATATGGATCATCGGGCACTCTTATGTAGTGCGAGGTGGGGTGCGGGCTGGTGTGCAGCCGGCTGGCCGCCAATTGGGGTTAGCTGGCATTGAAGGGCAGGTTCATTGGCTGGGGAAGGGTGGAATGAGGTGGGCCGAATTGTTGGCGAGGATCCAATTTTTTGTCCTGCTGGACAGGGCTCCCGATGTTATAGTGATTCTTCTTGGGGGTAATGATTTGGGAGTTCGGAGGTTAAATTGGACCTTTTAAGGTTGTTGTCCTCCTTCCCTGTCCTGGTAGTCGTCTGGTCGGAAATGGTGGCCAGGCGCAAGTGGCGGCAGGCCCGCTCGGTTGTTGCCTTAAACAGAGCCAGGGTTAGGATCAATAAGGTTGTCAGCAAGTTTGTGGCGCGGAATGGGGGTCTGGTAGTGCGCCACCGGGAGCTGGGAGGCGGAGCTCCCGAGTTCATGGATGCTGATGGTATCCATCTCAATGTGTTTGGCATGGACTTGTGGCTTTTAGAGATTAAGAAGGCGGTGGTCAGAGCCCTTGGTTTGTGGAGGAACGGGGACAAGTGAGGGGGGGTCACTTGCCGCCATTGTGGCGGGGCAGGAGTGAGACCTGGAGGCACCTGTGTATGGCATGATGGAGATGGGAGAGAGTGTGGAGGTGGGCTGGGAGCGGTTCCCAGCCTGATGGAGAAGTCATCAGGGGGACATGGATCTCAGGACGGTTGGGGGGCCTCACAAACAGTGCCCCTGTGCAGGTGACTTGCGGCTAGGGGCAAGTGAGGCCCCATAAGAAGTTGGGTAATAGTGCCTTCAGGTCCTCCTCCTGTGATAGGGACATTTCTACGGTTAAATGTTTTATTGTTTATGTATGACGTTCATACAATTGTTGTTCACAATGTTATAATTGGTTGTTATTTATTAAAGGGGCTGCTGTGGCCTGTTAACACCAACACCTTGTCTTGTCATGTTTTAAGGTAAGGGGTCATGGAGGGAGGTGGTTGTTGGTGGTTATGGGAAAAGGTAGGCGATAGCAGTTATAATATCCCCTAGTCAAGGAAGCCCTGGAAGGGATAGCATAGGACTGGAGGGGCACATGACAGGGGGATTATACAGCGGATCATAGGTTAAAGTGTAAGGCGGGAAAAGTATAGAGAGGAAGGGGAGGAGTTAGGAAGGGGTTAGTAGGACAGGAAGAGGAAGTCAGGACAGTCGGGAAGAAGAAGTGGACACGTGCCCGCCTGCCCTTGAATTTGTCACAGCAGCGGGGGCAGGAGTGGGACCTGGAGGCACCTGTGTATGGCATGATGGAGATGGGAGAGAGTGTGGAGGTGGGCTGGGAGCGGTTCCCAGCCCGATGTAGAAGTCATCAGGGGGACATGGGTCCCAGGACAGTTGGGGGGCCTCACAAACTGTGCCCCTGTGCAGGTGACTTGTGGCTAGGGGCAAGTGAGGCCCCATAAGAAGTTGGGTAATAGTGCCTTCAGGTCCTCCTCCTGTGATAGGGACATTTCTACGGTGAAATGTTGTATTGTTTATGTATGACGTTCATACAATTGTTGTTCACAATGTTATAATTGGTTGTTATTTATAAAAGGGGCTGCTGTGGCCTGTTAACACCAACACCTTGTCTTGTCATGTTTTAAGGTAAGGGGTCATGGAGGGAGGTGGTTGTTGGTGGTTATGGGAGAAGGTGGGCCAAAGCAGTTATAATATCCCCTAGTCATGTATATAGATCATATATGTGGACAAGAGAAGGAAAGGTCCAGTTTATTGCATGGAGTTTATTTCTACAATTTCTTGGTTGCAATGGTTGTATACTATCTCCCTGTGTGAACCCTGACATAGCATGCTTCTTATGTTGTAAACCTGTCCCATATTTTAAGCATGTGGTCCCAACTTGTGTTACGCCAAGCGCTCCGGGTCCCTGCTCCTCCCCGGAGCGCTCGCGGCGTTCTCCTCTCTGCAGCGCCCCGGTCAGACCCGCTGACCGGGAGCGCTGCACTGTCACTGCCGGCGGGGATGCGATCCACGTAGCGGGATGCGCCCGCCCGCGGGTCGCATCCCAATCTACTCATCTGTCCCGTTCCCCGGCTGTCACGTCCCGGCGCGCGTCGCCCCGCTCTCTAGGGCGCGCGCGCGCCGGCTCTCTGAGGTTTAAAGGGCCAGTGCACCACTAATTGGTGACTGGCCCAATCAGTGTCAATTAGCTTCCCTGCTCCATGTGTATATAAACCCACTTCCCCTTCCTGTCCTCGCCGGATCTTGTTGCCTTAGCGCCTAGTGATAGGGTTTTGTGAGTGCCTTTAACAGTGTTTCCAGACCTTCTGCCGTTGCCCTTGACTATGAACCTTGCCGCCTGCCCTGACCTTCTGCTACGTCTGACCTCGCCTCTGTCTAGTCCTCCTGTACCACGCCTGTCTCAGCAGTCAGTGAGGTTGAGCCGCTACCCGTGGATACAACCTGGTTGCTACCACCGCAGCAAGACCATCCAGCTTTGCAGCGGGCTCTGGTGAAAACCAGTAGCAACTTAGAACCGGTCCTCCGGTACGGTCCACGTCAATCCCTCACTGACACAGAGGATCCACCACCAGCCTGCCGAATCCTGACAGTAGATCCGGCCATGGATCCCGCTGAGGTGCCGCTGCCAAGTCTCTCTGACCTCGCCACCGTGATCACCCAACAAGGACAACAGCTGCCGCAGTTGACCGCCATGCTACAGCAGCTTCTGCCTCTACAGCAGCAACCATCTCCTCCGCCAGCTCCTTCTTCTCCTCCGCAGCAAGTTGTCACTTCCAGACTCCGCTTGTCCCTACCTGACAAGTTTGATGGGAACTCTAAATTGTGCCGTGGGTTCCTGTCCCAGTGTTCCCTGCACCTGGAGATGATGTCAGACCAATTCCCTACAGAACGGTCTAAGGTGGCTTTCGTGGTCAGTCTCCTGTCTGGAAAGGCCTTGTCATGGGCCACACCGCTCTGGGACCGCAACGATCCTGCCACTGCTACTATCCAGTCCTTCTTCTCAGAAATACGCAGTGTCTTCGAGGAGCCAGCCCGGGCCTCCTCAGCCGAGACTGCTTTGCTGAATCTCGTCCAAGGGAGTTCTTCCGTAGGCGAATGCGCCATCCAGTTTCATACCCTCGCCTCAGAGCTATCCTGGAACAATGAGGCCCTCTGCGCGACCTTCAAGAAACGCTTATCCAGTAACATCAAAGATGTCCTGGCCGCACGAGAAATTCCTGCTAACCTATCTGAACTTATCCAGTTGGCCACCCGCATTGATATGCGTTTTTCTGAAAGACACCAGGAGCTCCACCAAGAAAAGGACCTAGATCACTGGGTACCTCTCTTCCAGAATCCTCTGCAATCTACTCCTGTGCCTCCCGCCGAGGAGGCTATGCAAGTGGATCGGTCTCGCCTGACCCAAGTAGAGAGGACTCGTCGTAGAAACGAGAATTTATGCTTGTACTGTGCTAGTACCGAACATTTCCTAGTGGACTGCCCTATTCGTCCTCCGCGTCTGGGAGACGCACGCACGCACCCTGTTCACGTGGGAGTGGCGTCACTTGGTGTAAATTCTGCCTCTCCACGTCTGACTGTACCTGTGCGGATTTCTCCTTCCACCAACTCCTCATTCTCAGCAGTGGCCTTCTTGGACTCAGGTTCTGCAGTAAACTTTATTTTGGCCTCTTTCGTTAATAGGTTCAGTATCCCAGTAACCTGTCTCGTCAAACCGCTCTCTATCTCTTCTGTTAACGGGAAAAAAATTGGACTGCACTGTGCGCTACCGCACTGAACCCCTGCCCATGAGCATTGGACTTCACCATGAAAAAATTGAATTTTTCGTTCTGCCTAACTGCACCTCTGAAGTTCTTCTCGGCCTGCCGTGGCTCCAACGTCATGCCCCTACCCTTGACTGGACCACCGGGGAGATCAAAGATTGGGGTCCTTCTTGTCATAAACGATGCCTCACATCTACTCCCACTTGTCTAACTCCTGAGGTTCCACCTTTACTGGGCCCTCCAGGACTTATCTTATGTTTTCTGCAAAAAGCAAGCAGAGATCTTACCTCCTCATAGCCTCCTTGCTGTTACCACTCTGCCCCGTGGCAAGATTCACCCTCTGCCCCCCCTCCCCATTCCCACTTCTTCTGGAGTTCCTGCCATAGATGAAGTAACCCGGGACTTCTCCGTTACCTGGAAGGAGACTCAAGAGTCGCTCCCACTGCCCTCCTCTCATATGAAGGGACAGGCAGATAAAAAGAGGGGGAGACCTAAGGGAGGGGGTACTGTTACGCCGAGCGTTCCGGGTCCTTGCTCCTCCCCGGAGCGCTCGCGGCGTTCTCCTCTCTGCAGTGCCCCGGTCTCCTGAGATTTCAAGGGCCAGTGCACCACTAATTGGTGCCTGGCCCAATCAGTGTCAATTAGCTTCCCTGCTCCATGTGTATATAAACCCACTTCCCCTTCCTGTCCTCGCCGGATCTTGTTGCCTTAGTGCATAGTGATAGCGTTTTGTGAGTGCCTTTACCAGTGTTTCCAGACCTTCTGCCGTTGCCCTTGACTACGAACCTTGCCGCCTGCCCTGACCTTCTTCTACGTCTGACCTCGCCTCTGTCTAGTCCTCCTGTACCACGCCTGTCTCAGCAGTCAGTGAGGTTGAGCTGCTACCGGTGGACACGACCTGGTTGCTACCGCCGCAGCAAGACCATCCCTCTTTGCGGCGGGCTCTGGTGAAAACCAGTAGCAACTTAGAACCGGTCCTCCGGTACGGTCCACGTCAATCCCTCACTGACACAGAGGATCCACCACCAGCCTGCCGAATCCTGACTTGTCAGTTCTACAAGCACAAAATGTAACTGAAGAATAAATGACTTTGGTATCTTGTTTTTATTTACGTACTGTAACACAACCTGTAAAGCTGTTATTACAATAATTATTGTTTTTAATGCATTTGATAGTTCACATGACCTCTGGAAAGCCTTCTGCCACCACCCTACACATGATAGCTCCTGTTGGGGTAGTATATGGCTGTCCCCAAGCAGATGTCAAAAGTAACTTTTTCTATAAATCTTCTTAAAATTGACAACTTGAACAGGGCGATGGCTCTAAAGAACAGAAAGTTAATTATAGTGTAGACCAAATGCTCCTTTATAAAGCATAGTTATGTAATAGTTAAGGATGTGCAATGCATGAAAGCAGCAGAATAGAGAGTTTCTCATTTTAATTATTCAATGGAGAGCCTGCTTAGAATAGAGAATGGGGTGACCAGTGAATTGTTGCCAAGCAACTGGTGGAAGATTATATTAAGTGTGGTTTGGGCAGTTGTTCAGGGCCCAAGGCTCCAGGGGGCCAACATTCACCCAAAGCGCTCATCGTCATAATCAGCCATGTTCCCTTAAAAGGGTTTTTTTATGCAACTTTTTTTTATGACATATAGGCCATGAATATCTGACTGATGGAATGGTTGAAGTAAATCAGAACTGAGCTGCAGTTACCCAGCAAAGACACTACACTGTATATAGGATGGTCTGCTTGCTTCTGTCACGTACAGTTTATGCAGGTACCAAGGCTCTGACAATCAGCTGATTGGGCACAAAGGGGGCATAACTATACATTGGGGGCTAACTATAGTGCAAGGGTACAAAGGTGGCAAAGTACAGTGTGGGTACACAAAACAGCCATTATTACTGTTTGGGGCCCTATAGATGAAGAGTTTGTTGTAAAAAGAGGAGGAAGATACCTAATGTGGAGTCGGGGTGTGAGGTGCAGGGTAGATGCAGGGCAGATGATATCACCCAAGGGGCAGATGTTATTAACCCCTTCTTGTGGTGATGCCAGGGCGTGGTTTAGCCTTAATCACACGAAGGTAATACCGCTGATCCTGGGTTAGGCAGGGGCAATGAAGACACCAACGCCAGATTAAGGATAACGGCAGCTTTACTGAGGCAAGACAGGTGTTTGCAGTACAGCCAAATATCCCAGGGAGGTGACCAGTGACACAGGGGGACCTCGCAGGCTTGCTGGGACTTCCAGTAGTTAGACTGACTTTAGTGCAGGCCACGGTGACTACAGATGGACTTGACTTGACAGAGATGGTGACTGACAATAAGATGACTTGACTTACTGATGACCGACTTGTGGCTGCATGACTTTAGGCTTGAGGCGTCCACAGACACTGAGACAACTGCACTGGACCTCAGCATACAGAAGAGAGAGATTGCAGCCCTTCCCCTGGTTATATAGGGGGGCTGTGCAAGGTGCCCATAGGTCATTTGGGGGGTCGCCTGGTCACTGGAGCCCTCTGGGTAACAATCATGTGGTACAAACATTAAAGTAACAGTACATTAAATGAGGAAAACCTATATACATAATGGAAGTATGTAGCAGGGGAGCCCTGGGGACACGCAGGGACTCTGCCTGACAGAACAGAATGACAGTACGGGACCACATCCCGTACTGGGACATCACACTAAGATATTTGTCTTCAGAAATGACCTGTGGCTGGAAGAAGTTGTAATTGTGGTACAGGCCAGATAAAGAAGACAGGAAAAGTTAACGGGGAACTCTGCCCCTTGACATCTTATCCCCTATTCAAAGGATAAATTGATTCACACACACACACATATATATATATATATATATATATATATATATATATACATAAATATACCTCTACTAACCTCCAGTACTTCTGCAGTGCCCTCAGTCTAAAATGTAAAAAAAAAACCTATCCTGTCTACTCATTCGGGCTGATTGGCATCATCTAGGACAATGGGAGAGTTCGCTTTGGGGACTAAAAAATTGTGTTAAAAAAAGTTAATAAATGTGAATTAACCCCTTCCCTAATAAAAGTTTGAATCATCCTCCTTTTCCACATATGTGGTATCTCGGCTTGCTTAAATGTTCAAACTATAAAACTTTAACGTTAATTAAACCGCACTGTTAATATCGTATATGTAAAAAAATACCAAATTCCAAAATTGTGTATTTTCAGTCACTTTGTATACCCTAAAAAAAATTACAAAAAACGAACACAAAGTCCCATCAAAAAAAAAATGCTACAGATAAAAACTACAGATTCGGCGCAAAAAATGAACCCTCACACATCCCTGTATATGTAACAATAAAAAAGTTATAGGGGTCAGAAGAGGACAATTTTAAAAATACAAATTTTTTTAAAAGAAGTAAAACAAAATCTAATCTATACTTAGTTGGGTATCATTAACTGTCACGATTCGGCTTACAGGTAGTGGATCCTCTGTGTCAGCGAGGGATTGGCGTGGACCGTGCTAGTGGACCGGTTCTAAGAGGCTACTGGTGTTCACCAGAGCCCGCCGCAAAGCGGGATGGTCTTGCTGCGGCAGTAGCAACCAGGTCGTATCCACTAGCAACGGCTCAACCTCGCTGACTGCTGAGAAGGCGTGGGACAGAAGGACTAGGCAGAGGCAAGGTCAGACGTAGCAGAAGGTCGGGGCAGGCGGCAAGGTTCGTAGTCAAGATGGATAGCAGAAGTTCAGGTAACACAGGCTTTGGACACACTAAACGCTTTCACTGGCACAAGGCAACAAGATCCGGCAAGGGAGTGCAGGGGCAGTGAGCAGATATAGTCTGGGAGCAGGTGGAAGCCAATTAAGCTAATTGGGCCAGGCACCAATCATTGGTGCACTGGCCCTTTAAGTCTCAGAGAGCTGGCGCGCGCGCGCCCTAGAGAGCGGAGCCGCGCGCGCCAGCACATGACAGCAGGGGACCGGGACGGGTAAGTGACCTGGGATGCGATTCGCGAGCGGGCGCGTCCCGCTGTGCGAATCGCATCCCCGACGGCCATGACAGTGCAGCGCTCTCGGTCAGCGGGACTGACCGGGGCGCTGCAGGGAGAGAGACGCCGTGAGCGCTCCGGGGAGGAGCGGGGACCCGGAGCGCTAGGCGTAACAGTACCCCCCCCCTTAGGTCTCCCCTTTTCTTTGTCCGGTAACTGCCTCCCCTGGGATGAGGACACCGGGAAAGAATGGAGGGTTTCCTCAATGGCAGGCAGTACAGCAGGAGTGGGAATGGGGAGGGAGGGCAGAGGGCGAAGCCTGGCACGGGGCAGTGTGTCACCAGGACGGGGGCCATGAGGAGGCACTGAGGCTTGCCTGACGGGACTGGGAGGGGGGAGAGGCACTTCCTATGGCAGGCAGAGTCCCAGTTCTTGATCTCCCCGGTGGTCCAATCAAGGGTGGGAGAATGAAGCCGGAGCCATGGCAGACCGAGGAGGACCTCAGAGGTACAGTTGGGAAGGACTAATAACTCAATCCTTTCGTGGTGGGGTCCAATACACATCAGGAGGGGTTCTGTGCGGTAACGCACGGTGCAATCCAATCTGACTCCGTTGACCGCGGAAATGTAGAGCGGCTTGACGAGACGGGTCACCGGGATGCGGAATTTATTCACAAAAGACTACAAAATAAAATTCCCAGAGGCACCAGAGTCCAAGCAGGCCACGGCTGAGAGGGAGGAGTTGGCTGAAGGAGAAATCCGCACGGGCACCGTGAGACGTGGAGAAGCAGACTTAGAACCAAGAGACGCCACACCCACGTGAGCTGGGTGCGTGCGTGCGTTTCCCAGACGTGGAGGACGGATAGGGCAATCCACCAAGAAATGCTCGGTACTGGCACAGTACAGACAGAGATTTTCTTCCCTACGGCGATTCCTCTCTTCCTGGGTCAGGCGAGACCGATCCACTTGCATGGCCTCCTCGGCGGGAGGCCCAGGCGTAGACTGCAAAGGCTGCTGTGGGAGAGGTGCCCAGAGATCTAAGTCTTTTTCCTGGCGGAGCTCCTGATGTCTCTCAGAAAAACGCATGTCAATGCGGGTGGCCAAATGGATAAGTTCTTGCAGGTTGGCAGGAATCTCTCGTGCGGCCAGCACATCCTTGATGCGACTGGATAGGCCTTTTTTAAAGGTCGCGCAGAGAGCCTCGTTATTCCATGATAATTCGGAAGCAAGAGTACGAAATTGGATGGCGTACTCGCCCACTGAAGAATTACCCTGGACCAGGTTCAGCAGGGCAGTCTCGGCAGAAGAAGCTCGGGCTGGCTCCTCGAAGACACTACGGACCTCAGCGAAGAAGGACTGGACTGTGGCTGTGGCAGGATCATTGCGGTCCCAGAGCAGTGTGGCCCAAGACAAGGCCTTTCCTGAAAGAAGGCTCACTACGAACGCCACCTTAGACCGTTCTGTAGTAAACAAGTCCGACAACATCTCCATATGCAGGGAACACTGAGACAAAAATCCACGGCAGAGTCTGGAGTCCCCATCAAATTTGTCCGGCAGGGACAAGCGGAGGCTAGGAGCGGCCACTCGCTGCGGAGGAGGTGCAGGAGCTGGCGGAGGAGATGGTTGCTGCTGTAGCAGAGGCAGAAGTTGCTGTAACGTGGCGGTCAACTGCGACAGCTGCTGTCCTTGTTGGGCAATTTGCTGCGATTGCTGAGCGACCACCGTGGTAAGGTCAGCGAGACTTGGCAGCGGCACCTCAGCGGGATCCATGGCCGGATCTACTGTCACGATTCGGCTTACAGGTAGTGGATCCTCTGTGTCAGCGAGGGATTGGCGTGGACCGTGCTAGTGGACCGGTTCTAAGAGGCTACTGGTGTTCACCAGAGCCCGCCGCAAAGCGGGATGGTCTTGCTGCGGCAGTAGCAACCAGGTCGTATCCACTAGCAACGGCTCAACCTCGCTGACTGCTGAGAAGGCGTGGGACAGAAGGACTAGGCAGAGGCAAGGTCAGACGTAGCAGAAGGTCGGGGCAGGCGGCAAGGTTCGTAGTCAAGATGGATAGCAGAAGTTCAGGTAACACAGGCTTTGGACACACTAAACGCTTTCACTGGCACAAGGCAACAAGATCCGGCAAGGGAGTGCAGGGGCAGTGAGCAGATATAGTCTGGGAGCAGGTGGAAGCCAATTAAGCTAATTGGGCCAGGCACCAATCATTGGTGCACTGGCCCTTTAAGTCTCAGAGAGCTGGCGCGCGCGCGCCCTAGAGAGCGGAGCCGCGCGCGCCAGCACATGACAGCAGGGGACCGGGACGGGTAAGTGACCTGGGATGCGATTCGCGAGCGGGCGCGTCCCGCTGTGCGAATCGCATCCCCGACGGCCATGACAGTGCAGCGCTCTCGGTCAGCGGGACTGACCGGGGCGCTGCAGGGAGAGAGACGCCGTGAGCGCTCCGGGGAGGAGCGGGGACCCGGAGCGCTAGGCGTAACATTAACTTAGTTAGTTGGGTATCATTTTAATCATATTGACCTACAGAATAAAGATTGTGTGTCAGTTTTATTGAAAAGTGTACTGCGCAGTAACGGAAGCCCCCAAAATTACAAAATGGCGTTTAGTTTTTTTAAATTTTGTTCCACAAGTAAATTCAAAGCATTATAATTTTTAGAAGGTGAGGAGGAAAAAACTTAGTTAAAAAATTAAAAAACCCTAAGTCCTTAAAGGGTTAAAAAACGTTATTGCCTTTTTTGCAAGCACAAAAAGATTAATTAAACTTCTCTTATTTCTGCAACACCTGAGGCTTTCCGTGAGTACATTTTTGACCAGAACTATTAGATATGAATAGGTTAAAACTGTACTGCAGGAAATTGATGTAATGTTTTTTTTTTCTTTCCATAAAAAGTCCTCCTCAAAGTCCTTTCAAGTTTAAAAAGTCTGAGATGTTGAATTTTTTTGTTACATCTAACGTCTTGTAATATAAATCTATGCGGTGAAAGATACCCAAACACTTCATCTGTAAAGAGTCAGTTAGTCCAAATATGTTTCTATCTTTGGGAATGATTATTTCTGCACTGCCGGGATAGTCACTCTTTTGGTAGATAAAATCAGAAACTGTTAAGAGTGATATAGCTATAAATGTATCAGGTGTCCTCTCTGTTTACATCAGGACATTACTGCTTAAAATATGCATAAATGATGTAAAGCTGGCTGCGTGTGTGGCGTATTATAGAATATAACAACAAAGAAGATATCTAAAGGTGAATATCCACCATATAACACAAAATCGTTTGAACATTAATATTTTTGTATGGATTAGTTCCTCCTCAGTAGTATGCAGTATGGATGGGTTCACACTCGCATTGGATTGTCACATGATCTGCCAAAGTACTGGAAAAAATGGCGCAGCATGCTGCACTCTTTTGTCTAGAAAATACTGGACATCATTAAGGAAACCCAGCAAGCCCATTAAAGTCAAAGGGGCCCATTGGACACAGTTGGGTTGGATGATGGAACTGCCAGCAAGTTTTTTTTTTTTGTACTATTCAGCCTCAATAACATTCCAGACCATGAAAGAAACAACACTGGTGTGAACCCGGCCTAAGCTCCCTCAAATCGTGTTTTTTAGAATTTTATTATTTCACTATATCTATGGAGGGAACTAACCAATGATCTGTGTAAAAGTACCGTATATACTCGAGTATAAGCCGAGTTTTTCAGCATGAGTGAACTCTCCGCCTGTCAATCCCTTCTCAGTGGTCTTCAACCTGCGGACCTCCAGATGTTGCACAACTACAACTCCCAGCATCTCACAGCCATCGGCTGTCCGGGCATGCTGGGAGTTTTAGTTTTAAAACATCTGGAGGTCCGCAGGTTGAAGACCACTGCGGCCTTCGTCATCATCCAGACCCCTTTAGTTTTCTACTCACCTCCCCTCGGTGGGAAGGAAGGGTGAGCTGGTATGGGCCATCTATGCTGCAGGGACCGTCCGGTGGGGAGGGTTAGTCGTTCCGGGCTGTCTATTTTCACTGGCCCCGGACTAGTGACGTTGCCTTGATGATGACGCACAGTGCCCGTGCGCAGCAGACGTACCTGCGCATGAACGTCCCTGTGCGTTGTCGTCAAGGCAATGCCACTAGTCCGGGGCCGGCCCAGAGCGGAGAAGAGGGCTTTCAGGTGAAAATAGACACCCCAGAAAGGCTAACCCTCGCCACCAGACAGTCCTTGCAGCATAGATGGCCCGGACCAGCTCACCCTTCCTTCCCACCGAGGAAGGTGAGTAGAAAACTAACGGGGGGGGGGGGGGGGGGTCTGGATGATTACGAAGACCCGGGATTGACAGGCGGTGATGATGAAGCGGAGGTGGATGATGACGGGGGTCTGGATGATGACAGGGGGAATGATGACAGGGTGATGATGATGGGGTGAAAATGACATGGTGATGATGACGGGGGTGATAAGGACAGGGTGCTGATGACGGGGGTGTTAATGATGGGGGTCTGGATGATGACAGGGGGGGATGATGTATTTCCCACCCTAGGCTTATAGTCGAGTCAATAACTTTTCTAGGGTTTTTGGGGTGAAATTTGGGGCCTCGGCTTATATTCGGGTTGGCTTATACTCGAGTATATGTTACGCCGAGCGCTCCGGGTCCCCGCTCCTCCCCGAAGCGCTCGCAGCGTTCTTTAATTCGCAGCGCTCCGGTCATACCTGCTGACCGGGTGCGCTGCGATATTGCTCCCAGCCGGGATGCGATTCGTGATGCGGGATGCGCCCGCTCGCGATGCGCATCTCGGTCCCCGTACCTGACCCGTTCCCCGTCTGTGTTGTCCCTGTGCGCGTGGCCCCGCTCCTTAGGGCGCGCGTGCGCCGGGTCTCTGCAATTTAAAGGGCCAGTGCACCAATGATGGTGCCTGGCCCAATCACCTTGATTAGTTTCCACCTGTGCACTCCCTACTTATACCTCACTTCCCCTGCACTCCCTTGCCGGATCTTGTTGCCCTTGTGCCAGAGAAAGCCTTTCCTTGAGTGTTCCTAGCCTGTGTTCCAGACCTCCTGCCGTTGCCCCTGACTACGATCCTTGCTGCCTGCCCTGACCTTCTGCTACGTCCGACCTTGCTCTTGCCTTATCCCTTGTACCATGCCTATCTCAGCAGTCAGAGAGGTTGAGCCGTTGCCGGTGGATACGACCTGGTTGCTACCGCCGCTGCAAGACCATCCCGCTTTGCGGCGGGCTCTGGTGAAAACCAGTAGCTACTTAGAACCGGTCCACCGACACGGTCCACGCCAATCCCTCTCTGACACAGAGGATCCACCTCCAGCCTGCCGAATCGTGACAGTATATACCGTATGTTAAAAATTATTCAGTACAGAAAATAAGACTTTACATAGTGTTTTTACTGTGTAATTCTCTGTGGAATGTTAAACAAAATAGTGCTAATAGTTTGGCAATTCACCTGTTTGCTTAAGATTGGCTTATCAACTGCTTACAGCAATAGCAGCCATTTGTTTTACTAATATTGTACATTTTACACAACAGACATGGAATGATTGATTTGCCATACATGTTTGATTGGTGGGTTCACAACATGTCTTACAAGGAATGAAACACTTGTCTGTTGCCATATCTCTCATTCTTTATAATGAAGAGTGTCTGAAGGAACAAAGCCACTTCAAATGGGAACAATGAATTGAGTACCCCCATAGCTGGAATTAAGTAGTCAGACCCCTATTGATCAAACAACAATGGTCTATCCTTTTTAGCATGCTGTAGTTTTTGTGATGGGAAGATACTCAATCGTTATAATACTGTGTTGATAAGTGACACAATTAGGCCATGTTCACACATTGGAATTTTTGTGGGGAATTTCACTTGGAATTCTACACAGATATTCTGCTGCAGCAGAGTCCTGTTGAATTCAAAGGGATTCTGCTGTGATGTGCACACTGCTGAATTATCATGACAGATGTTTCCGGCACAGAAATGTGGAATTCTGTGTTCCTTCTTTCTGCAGACTCAGCATGCACAAAATGCATAGCCATCTATGAGACAGTGCATTTCTTTGCTGTCCTAGCGCCGGCAGTCTCCGGAATGTCCGCATGGAGATTTTCTGTGCGGATATTCCAGCATGTGAACATAGCCTTAAATGAGCACTGTCATTAAAACTAATTTTTGCTATTGCATTCTTATGGTAAATTAATACGTTTGTCCTACTTGTCTAGAGCACATTTCCCCCCATCTCTTGCACAGACTTTAGACTCCTACTGGCCTGGCAGAAGTCCAAAATCAAGAAATGAGGTCCGAAGTGCTGGGGGGGGGGCAGTCTTAGCCAATCATAGCTCATCCCACACACACTGAACTGCTCTGGGCTGTGTGTAGCAGAGTTAGGGAGGAAGCTCTCCCCTGTATGGCTTCAGATGATGTCACACATGCCGGGGAATGCCCCTTCCCAGTCTGTGAATGACTGAGGCTGAGCAGAAAATGCAGAGCAATATCAAGATAGAAAACTAGAAAATAATAAAAATAAAGGCAGGAGGTGGTTTATCATGATGGGGCAGTGAACTGGGAGGATTATAAAAATTAGCAAGATCATGAGAGGTACTCTTCAAAGTACTAGGAAGGGCCTAGTATACTAAAATTTACCTACCCAAAGGCATCACAGAACCTTATCTGTTTCTTATCCCACTAGAGCATGTTGTAATGTTTTAACTACAGTTCTTGTAGTCTTTAATATCTAGGTGTTTCCTTATTTCATGAAATATCTTGCCATGTAATGAATCTAATCTACTTGCTAATCACTGCCATACTACAGCCAACATGTACCTGGGAGAATGGAAACATTGGGGATTGTCAATAAAATTCTTAATTTGTCCCTTCAGGCCTAGAGGTGTTAGCCCCTATGTTATATCAGAATGCTGTAATACAGGAGGGTGTGCTACATTATACAGCTCTGTTTTGTCATGAAGAAGATCAGCCCATTCGGTAAGTCCCAAAAGGTACGAGGAAATGGTCCTTCCGAGGAAAATCTTCGTGAAATTCTTCCAAAATTCTTCCCTTTCTACATGGCTTATCAAGCCATCTATGTATAACCTTCTCCTAAATGTAATATATTAAATTCATCACCATGTAATACTACATTTACCTCGCAGTGGCCGCTGGAGGAGAAAAGCTTGGATAGTCAATCCTTCCCTTTACCACCGTGTTTACAGCTGAGCGGTAAATGCAGATGTGTTAGTAATTCTCTTTGAGCTAAAATGGTTGCTACAGATGTGATGACTGGCAATCATGTTGCTGAAGTTGTCTAGAAGTGTATCCATAGCACAGAGCTAGGCAGTCTTTACCTGGAGCAAATATGTAGTCAGGCCTGGTGCAAGGATTTTTGCCACCCTAGGTAAAAGCTAATTTTGCCGCCCTTGACCCTGCCCATTGGCTCCCCACTTTGATACACCCTCCTTATTATTGGGGTGACACACTGCAACAAACAACCTCCTCATG
Organism: Hyla sarda; assembly: GCF_029499605.1. Taxonomy (NCBI): domain Eukaryota; kingdom Metazoa; phylum Chordata; class Amphibia; order Anura; family Hylidae; genus Hyla; species Hyla sarda. Next base: position 180,542,608 of record NC_079194.1, on the reverse strand, counting down.
TAATCACCTTGCTACTGGGGTGACACACCAAAAATGTATGGAGACACACGTGACGTCACCTGACCTTAGTGATCACGTCTGTCTGCCTCGGAGGTGAAGCTCCTCCAGCAGGCTAAAGAATGCAGATTATCATGTTACGGGGGGGACTTGGTTGGATAGGCAGGTGCTTTGGCTACTGGCTAACTGTATTACAGCGGGCAGAGCGGCACCCCCATCAAGAGGGCGCTCTAGGCAGCTGCGTATTTTGCTTATTGGCAGAGCCAACCCTGTATGTAATTTGGCGACACACACACCATCATCACCATCACCACCATCTGAAATGTAACAATTCCATCCACCACCACCAATTTTCCTCTGAGCCAGGGTCATCAAATTTTCTGTGCACAGCAGACCTCAAAGCCACTTTCTTCGCACAGAAATGCAGTAAGTCCCATTTACTTGAATCGATTGGTCTTGCTGTTATCTACACAGAAAATGGCTAGGAGCAACAGGGGAAAAACTGTAAATGGGCTGCAGGGCTAAGGGCCTGTGGTGGCCCAGTACAGGAGTTGCACCCCCATACCCTTGTTGTCCTGTCTGGCAGATTCTATTACAGTGTCCCCTGAGTCCCTCTTTAATCTGTGTATCATAAATGATTAACAAGGGCTTCATGTTATGTATGAGAATGCCTTTATAAAGTTATAAACCTTTAAATGTTGTTACCAAGTATTGTAACCAGGGAAGGTGTCAGTGACCGGGTGACTTGTGAGGTGACCTATAGGACTCCCCAATAGACCGCCTATATAAACTAAGGGAGGAGCTAGTTCAGTCTCTTGAGTTCCAGTCTTTGCTGAGTACAGAACAGTCAAGACCTGAGAGTGTCTGGTGTCCTGAAGAGACCCAAGGCCTACCACACAGTCACGCTTCCACTAACCAAGTGCCCCACAGGTGAACGTCAATGCCTGGTAAGCTACACAAGGGGTAAAGTCTAGGCAGTCCTAGTCAAGTCTGTCTAAATGCAGCGTGGGTCTGCATAATTCAGCCAAGTCCACTACAAGTCCCAGCAAGCCCGCAAGTCTCCTAAGTCACTGGTCATCTCCTCGGGCCTTAATGAGCTGTAAAGACTATTCCATCTGTCTGCCTCAGTAAAGCTGCCGTTGTTCTGTAACTTGGCATCGTAGTCATTATTAGCCCAGGATTCAGCAGCCATACCTCGGGTGGTGGAGAGGTTAACCATGACCTGGCGTCACGAATACAAGGGGTTAATGCCATCTGCCCCTAGGGTAATAATATCTGCCCTTTTACACAAACTGGGAGACAGCGAGTGTGGTAGAGGATGTGATGTGGGCAGATGGAATTACCCTAGGGGCAGATGGCATTAACCCCTTGTATTCGTAAGGACAGGGCGTGGTTTATCCTCAATACCACCTGGGGGGGGCCCAGGGGACATTGCAGGAGACTGCCTGACAGGTCAGCAAGGGTACAGGGTAACACCCCCTGTACTGAGCCACCACAAACTTCCCCTCTTAAACACTGCCATCCTCGGCGCCCAGTCCTGGAGGGTGGACGACTAACAGTGGCCGCTGGGGCCTAGTGAGAACAGTTCCTGGGGCATATTGGTGTAATGTCCTTCACAGGTCTGATTGTGGGAAACAAAACAAAAACAAGTCCATGTGGCACAAAAAATGTCCATACATACTCTTTGTGGTAAACTTGCAGGATTCATTACCCTTGTAACTGCAACTCCAACACAATTACGACACTTGAACACATTTATGCGGATTGGGCTGCCTGTGGCTCTCTACCCAATGTCGTCATTGCTGGGGCCCCTCGGCACCAACCACTCCTCCCCAGAACTCGATAGGTAATTTTATACTATGCAATGAAGTTACCTTTCCATGCTATACTCTGTCACTATTCATGTCTGACTTCAGGGGTACCTCAGGGGAACTCTCTGGCCATTAGAGTACCCTGAACACGTGGACAGGAAGAAATGGTAGACATATATACATTTGATGATGGTGGACTGGGAGTATACGTTCTGCTACAGCCCTAATCTAGACATTACATATGGCTAGACTAAATTAGTTATACTTAGACTGACTATGTGGTACAACTTTATACAATATGAAACACTGTCACCAGCCTGTCACCAGCCTCTCAAGCACAGCTGCGCGTAACTCTGAGTCCAGCCAGTCCTGAACTCATACCAGCTACTGATTTCCCTGAGGAAGAGCCAGCGCAGCTCCAGAAGTTCCAAGAGCTCCAGAAGACGCAAGTGTTCCAGACTCTCCAGAGGTGGTGTTGCGCAGGTCCCAAAGGTCGACACAAGGACAAATACCAGCTAGTTACTCTCTGTACCTAGCTGGTATTTGTCCTTGTGTCGACCTTTGGGACCTGCACAACACCACCTCTGGAGAGTCTGGAACACTTGTGTCTTCTGGAGCTCTTGGAACTTCTGGAGCTGCACTGGCTCTTCCTGAGGGAAATCAGTAGCTAGCATGAGTTCAGGACTGGCTGGACTCAGAGTTGCTGGCAGCTGTGCTTGAGAGGCTGGTGACAGGGTTGGCATCCTGGAGACTGGTGTATAGGCTGGAGCCAATGGTGATAAGACTGGGACTAGAGTGGGTTGAATCAGCCCTAGGGTTGGTGAGACACAGAAGATTGCGGGCTTATTTGGAGACATGGGGAAATCCATAGATGAGTGGATTCCTTTGCCTGGGACGTACTCTCTTGCAGGTCTGACAGCTGGAGGAGGCGGAGCTGGGAGCACTGGTAGATCTTCTCTCAGACATAACTTGATTCGATTTCAGTGAACAACTTGTGGCTCATACCCAAGCTTTTGCACTTCGTATACATCAGATTCCGAATAGGGTATGGCCATCACCGTGTACGGTTCTGTCTCCCAGATAGAGTCTAAATTGTGGGTCCTTGGAAACTTCCGCAGCCAGACTTTATTGCCAAACTGGCAGAGTCATGACAGTTATAGTCCTCCTGTTGTCTCTGCTGGGCCTCACCCATCTTCTTGCTGACAATTTCCTTGGTCTCTAGGATTCTTCTCTGGTGGTCAGAGACCCACTCCAGGGAGGCATGCGGAAAGTTGTTGAATGGCCCAAATGTTCGGTCTTTAGGCAGCTGCCCATGTCGCCCCATCATCAGGTAGAAAGGGGTGTATCCCATAGAACAATGGACTGTGTTATTATAGATCTCCAATAGTTCGGTAACAGTCGGGGCCACTCTTCTTGTCTTGACACAGAGGCTGTTCGCAACATGTGGATGAAGACTTGATTGAGGCATTCACAGAGCCTGTTCCCCTGGGGGTGGTAAGCAGTAGTCCGGAGTTTCTTGCAGGCATGGAATTGACACAGCTCGTGGAAGAGTTGAGCCTCGAAGGCCGTTCCACGGTCCATTAGGACAGACTCCAGAAACCCGAGGGTTTGCACCCAATTGGAGTAGAACATCTGATCCGCTGTCTTGGCTGTGAGGTCTTTAACGGGTACAACGACAACCCATTTGGAGTAGTGATCCACCATGTTGAGAGCATAAGTGTACCCAGAACAGGTAGGAGACAATTTGACATGGTCTAGCGTGACCAACTGGTTAGACCTTTCACTCTGGATGAAATGGAGAGGTGCTCTTGCGTCCTTGTGCACATTCTTGGTGACGTTACAGACTGCACATTCACGGCACCATTTCTCAATGTTGCTCTGCATTCCGATCCAATAGAATCTTAGCCTGACAGTAGCTTTGGTCTTGTGGACTCCAAAGTTTCCTTACTGATCATGGTTTGCATTGAGGACCATCGCCGCGTCTCTTCGGGGAACCAGAATCTGATGAAGTCGATCACCAGAGCCCGGATCTAAAGAATTTCAATACAACAGTCCTTTGTGCACAAACAGTCGCTTTGTGTCATATAAAGCTTGTAGTCATACTGGGCCTGGCGTAGACAGGTTGGTACCTTTTTCGCCAGAAGGTAGTCCAACAGATCCCCCATGACTCGACTTTCGTCTTGAAGAGTCTTCCTGGTGTATAGGCCTTCTTTAACCTTTTCAGACATGGGTTCACCGTCCATGAGGGCGGTCAGAACATTCTGGTTCACGAACCGTTGATAGAATGGGGGCATCTCCAAGTCTTCCCACACGTCTTCGACAGGGGGTTCTTCGCCATGGGTCATCCGAGACAGTACATCGGCATTGACATTTGACTTGCCGCCTCTGTATTTGATGGTAAAACAGTAATTGGCTAATCTTGAAGCTCAACGCTGTTCCATGGCACCCAACTTGGCAGTGTTCAGGTAGGCCAATGGGTTATTGTCCATGTAGACCAGTGAATGGCGTGGCAGCCAAATAGTCTTTGAACTTTTCGGTCATGGCCCATACCAGGGTGTGAAGTTCCAACTTGAATGAACTGTAATTTGCATCGTTCTTCTCTGCTCTTCGCAGGTTACCACTGGCATAGGCAATTATTTGCTCTTGCCCCTCTTGGACTTGGGACAGGACAGCTCTCAGACCTTCAAAACTGGCATAAGTATACAGCTGGAATGGCTGACAGTAATCTGAATACGCCAAGATGGGGGGTTCTGTCAGCAGACGTTTAAGAGCTCCGAACACTGTCTCTTGCTTTTCAGCCCATTCAATTAGTAGTCTTCCCTTGTAGTTCTCCTTCGCCGTACCCCGTCAGAGAGCTGTGAGGGGTTCTGCAATTTTCAGCGAAGTGGGGAATGAAGCAGCGATAGTAGCCAGCAAATCCCAAGAAGCTCCTGACATCTTTCACTGAATTGGCCAGTTCTTGACAACTTCCACCTTTTCAGGATTGGGCTGGGCTCTCTCTGCGCTAACAACATGACCCAAGTAGTGGACCTGAGGTTTAAGCAAGTGACACTTTGACAGTTTGATCTTCAGCCCATGCTTGATCAGTACTTGGAAGGCATCTGACAGATGGCTGAGGTGTTCCTGGTAAGACTTGAAATACACGATGACATCATCCAGGTACAACAAAACACTTAGGAAATTCAAATGACCCCAGCAAAGGGGCATTACATAGCCCAAAAGGCATACTTTTAAACTTGAACAGTCCCATGGGTGTCATGAACGTGTTCTTTTCCCGGTCCTCCACAGCCATGTGCACTTGCCAATATCCACTGGACAAGTCCAGGGTGGAGAAGTAAGCAGCAGACTGTGAGTGACTACTCGATCCTTGGTAAAAGATAAGCGTCCTTGTGTGTGACATTGTTCAGTTTCCTGTAGGCGACACAGAAGGATGGTTGCGTCTTTCTTCTTGACCAGGACAAGTGGTGCTGCCCAGGGGCTCTGACTCTCTTGAATGACGTCCGCCTCTTTCATGTCGGCAAGTATCTTCTTGACAGTCTGATACATGCCTGGCGCGACCAGACTGTGTCTTTCCTTGATAGGTGGCCTGTCGCCTGTGAGGATTCTGTGCTGAATCATGGATGTATGCCGAAGTCTGTATGGTGTTTGCTAAAAGCCTCATGGTACCTTTTGGCAACATTGATGACTCAATTGACTTGGTCCCTCGGAGTAGTGTCGTCTCCAACTTGGAGTTGCGCCCACCAGGGCTCTCGAGGACTCGCACTAGATCCTTCGGCCACTTGGGCTGCCCGCTGTCGGGCCATCAGATGTTCTGTCAAAATGTCCTTTGACTCTATGAGATACAATTGGGCTACTGGGGTGTACTTGGTTAAGACAGTAGCAGCATCAGACAGGTTGACACAGTTCACAGTAGCAGATAACCGTCTTTTCTTCACCTTTCCCTCTATTTCACAAGTACCTCGGGTAAAACACTTTTCACTGGAAAAGTCCCGTACACTTTCTGGCAAAAAAATTTTGTTGCACATTTGTTTTACTCTCCAATACTGGACACAATTCAGACTGGGGGAAGACTTTTCGCATAAGGCGCACACCCATATCCTGTTCGTAGGATGACAAAAATTGTGGTAGAGGGTGTGATGCACAGGCAGATGGAATTACCCTAGGGGCAAATGGCATTAACCCCTTGTATTCATGATGCCAGGGCGTGGTTTATCCTCAATACCTATGGCAAAAAAACACGCTATTCAACGAGACTGCTATATCCAAAGTTTTTTTCTTTTTCTTCTCATGTATAAGATGTAATGAGTCATAAACATGCAGATATACAGTGGATATTCAATCAGTGATAAATAGCAAACAGTTCATAGATTCAGCATTATCAGGACTCTTCTGCCTCAGCCGAGGTCTCACCTCCTTCAGCCCGAATCAAATGCATCTCCTCAGGGTAGAAAAATCATCAGCTCAGTGTACCTGTATATCTGCATGTTTATGACTCATTACATCTTATACATGAGAAGAAAAAGATAAAAACTTTGGCTATAGCAGTCTCGTTCAATAGCGTGTTTTTGCCGTATGAATTATATCTTATGCTTGGACTAAAAAGCTCCTTGAATGAACACGTGTGGGAGCCACCCAGGTGCTGTACCTGTGTTCCGACTTTTTCACTATTGGATTGTTGTATTATCCTCAATACCACCCGAAGGTATACCGCTGGATCCTGGGCTAGGCACGGGGGCAATAATGACTCCGACGCCAAGTTACAGACAACGGTAGCTTTACTGAGGTCAGACAGGTGGAAAAGTCTATAAGTTCAGCCAGGGCCCACGGAGGTGACCAGTGACTTCAGATACCTTAAAGACTTGTAGTAGAGGTGGACAATTTAGTGCAGGCTACGTTGACTAGACAGATGACTTTCACTTGACTGACTTGTAACTGACAAGACTGTTACTGTGGCTTACTTGCAGGTTTGTAGCTTGTGGCTGCAGACTGGACTTGAGGCCTCGTATGACTCTGGACACACACTTAGGCACGACTTGACTAGACCTCAGCAAAGCCTAAGAGAGCGTGTAGAGGCTCCACCCAGGGCTTATATGGGGGAGACTCTGTTGAGGTCCCATTGGTCACCGCTAGGTCACCTGGTCACTGATACCTCCTGGGTAACAATCACATGACAAATTACATGGTAAACATTCTTAAAGCTATAACACTCTAACATATATAACATAGGGATTATATACAATTACAATAAACAGATGTGGGGGTGGGGGTCAGGGGACACTGCAGGGAGGCTGCCTGACAGGGCAGCAAGGGTACGGGGTAACACCTCCCGTTTTGGGCCACCACACGAGCGAGCACCGATATAACTGATTGGTGTTCATTAGCTAAGCCTTTACAAGAAGACGGCCCACACTATTGATCACTGGATTATTTTTGAGGCCCATTAAAGAAGAACTCCAGTGCAGTAAAACCACTGGGACCCCCTGCAATTTCCTTCACGGCACCCTGGCAGTCCCCAGGAAGGAAGTGTGTCGACCCCAGCATGAAGCAGCAGCCTACATGACCCTTCGTGTTTCTCTATGGCAGGGCCAAAGATACAGCGATTGGGTATCTCCAGCTCTGCAATAGCGATACATGGAGGGGATATGTCAGCTGCCGATTCATGCTGGGGTCGACACACTTCCTTCCTGGGGACTGCCAAAGTGCTATGCAGGAAATTGCGGGGGTCCCAGCGTTCAGCCATCCCCAACAATCTAAAACTTATCCCCTATTTTTTAGATAAGGGATAAGTTCTAGTGCACTGGAGTACTTCTTAAAATTCCTGTCAGTTGAACAATAACCGGCTCACTTAAAAAGAACCTCAAAGCAGTGCTATGGTACCGTTACTTTTAATACCAGTAATCAGGAATTATCTTAACTATATGCCATCACCTTCTGAAAAAGGAATACCCCTTTTGGACCCCCATCAATCAATTATGGCTTATCCTAACAATATACCATCACTTTCTGAGGTGGAAATACGTCTTTAAGAAATGGTGCAGCGCATTGGATGTAGGTGCAGTGATATGGATAGAGGTTGTAGTCCTCAAATGTTATAGTCTGGATTACTGTAGTAATGGCAGCTGAGATCTTTTTACCAGGCCTCTCATGCTGGTATGTGACAAACATATGATGCCAGGACCCAAAGTTTTCAAGCAGAACACTGCCTAGCGCACCATACTGCCTCTGCCACCCTGCATTTTTAGCACTGGGCATTCGGGTACCCTCTCTTCCATAGATAAGCTTAACATATCACATCTTCCCGTCTGTGACTACACAGCACTCTACACAGTATGCTGCTGTACTGGATATCCCAGCATTAACAATTATTGCTATAGTAGCTCTTTTATGAGATTGGATGAGTTATTGTTTGCTCATCACTCACATCAGTGAGCCTTGGGTGCCCATGACCCTATCTCTTTCTTGGATCAATTATGATAGGTATAATCTGTATACCAGTAACATCTCACATGACCAGCAACATGGGAGATTCAGCTTAAAGACTGAACTTATCCCACACCAAGAAAGGCACCATTATTACTAGATAATGCTATTCATGTCGGCCATCGGTGGTTTTATACACTGGCAAGATGAAGCAGCAGAACAACCAAGCAGGCAATAAGACAGACATATGGGAGGTCACTACAGCGGGTCACGGAGGCTACTGCATCAGTGTGGTGATAAAAGTCTATGCACCCATGCTATGCTCCCATACACTTAACTGTAAATATAAAAATCTTAACTTTTTCAGTTTTCAAAAATGTATGCAACTAAAATTAGCAGAATAATACTAATATTTGGTTGCAAAATATTGATCTTGGGGTTGGCAGTATATGAATATGTGGCCTCATTCATAAAGTATGGATTTTATACATAAAGGTAATGTATGTAAAAATCCCCCTATAGAAGCCCTAACATACCCTATTACAGCCCAAAAATATCCTGTTCTTCCTGACCTTGCCTGGAATAAAACAACACCTGCTGTCAAAATTCATCTATTGACAGCTGCCCATAGCCCACTGCTCTAAATATAACATATTCTGTTCCTTTGCCTAATAAATGACAATCTGCCCATAGATTGTAATGATCTTCAGCATCCAGTGGCTGCCTGAAGGAAGTGCTTGCAAATACACTTGGATCTTACAATCCACTTTCATCCTGCAGGCAAAGAAGCACATGGACAAGAGAGGTGTGTACAATACTATGCTCCTACACCAAATGCATCACATGGAGATGAGGTGTGCACAGAACTACAGATCCTAGACCCAGTGCTGCACATGGGACTGAGAAAAGGAGGTGTCTGATCATAAGGTGGGGTAAGTAACCAAAAGATAAGGGGTGTAAGGGAGGTCTGTGACTGTTCTGTAGGTGGTGGGCTGGGAGTGGGGGTGGGAAGCTGAAGGTTAAAGCAACCTGGTGATGGAAGGAAGGGGGAGTGAGTGCAGGAGAGATGAGGGGAGTGAGGATAAAAGAGGGCAGTATATAGTGCTGAGTGCAGGAAAGATGACAGTATTGTATGCATAGATTGGGGGGGATACCAGAACAAAGGGGTGCAGTGTAGAGTGCCACATAGATGAACACAGAGGGGTGCAGTGTAGAGTGCAAGAAAGATGAGCAAAGTGGGGAATAACATTGTATAGATCCCTATAAAGAGTGCAGCATAGAAAAAATCATATGGGAACTGACCAGATCCCTATGAGAGAGAGGAGTGCAATGTAGAGTGCTGCAGTGTATGCATGAAGTGCAGAGATTGCTGGAGCTGCAGTAGGGCAGAGGTGAGAAGAATTCCTAGGACCAGTAGTGATGAGACAATCCAGGATGGATGAAGAAGAAAGCCATAGAACACCCAGGCTTATTGTCTTCTGCTGGGAGAGGGAAGATGCTCATTGCTACAATTGAGGAATAATCCACATAGGGGCAAATGTAAGGTGAGTTTATCAGGAGCTATGTATGGGACAGAGGATTACGAATGGGCTCATTGCTGCATGGCTCCTGGGATATAGCTGACTGCCAATATTTATCCATTCACAGACATAGACCTTGTGCTGTTAATCTGCATTATACATTGGGCAGAAGCCACTAAGGACAGTGCTGGATTCTTGCAGTTGTATGCATATAAAGAATCCTTAGCTTGATGTCCTTATACAGAAGCAATACTTATTACCCCCTCCACTGCACATAATATTAGTGTCTAGAATCAAATTCAATGTACACCTCCTATATAACACAACCCCAGATATTGTAGGACTACAGGTCCCAGCATTAACTTATGGTAGACTTTAACTAGACTGGTGAACTTAAAATGGGTGAGACTAAATACAGAGAGATATGGGTATCTGTAGAGTTTGGAAAAGTTTACAAATTTAAAGTAGAGAAATTAAAAGTAGAGAAAGAAGATTATTTCCGTTAGTTCACATAGAACACATTTAATAGGGCTTTGGATGTAAACTAACATTTCCGGGCTCTGGGCTTCATAGCAAAAGTCTTTACATAACTTTAAAGGGATAATTCATTCTGAGGTTTAGGACCCAAAAAAAAGCCACATACTGTTATTGTGTTTAAATGATGACATTGTGCATATGGTATTATTTTACATATTTCATTGTTGCCTTTTTTATACAGTGATCTGATTACACATTCCTCTTTTTTTTATCTTATTCCTATTGGTTTACGACGTTGTAAATTCTCAATCTGTGTATCATATGATAGTGCTGGGGTAATATATGTCACTTTCACGGCATAATATGTCACTTTCCCTGCATAATACTAGTTGGCTGAGAGGTGAAGTTTCTATGGGGATGATGCATCACAGGAACAAAAAGCAGCTGCGACAAATCAGGAGCCATCCCACCGCAGAATGACTTATATTTATACCATCCCTAGCTATATAGAATTGTATTTAATCCCTAGACAACCCTTTTAATGGAAAGAACACATTGGGGGAGATTTATCAAAACCTGTGTAGAAGAAGAGTGGTGCAGTTATCCATAGCAACCAATCAGATTGCTTCTTTCATTTTTCACAGGTCTTTTTAAAAAATGAAAGAAGCGATCTGATTGGTTGTTATGGGCAACTGCACCACTTTTCCTCTACACAGGTTTTGATAAATCTCCCCCATTGTCACCAGAATCAGATATCTAATAAGGGGCTAATTATTTGAAGAGGTCTTTATTTTATGTTTGCATTTACTTTCTATGTGTTTGTTTTGTCCTTTTATACATATATATATATATATATATATATATATGTATATAAAACAAACACATAGAAAGTATATATATTAGAAATTATAGGGGTTCTATAATGACATCCACAGTGCATATAGACATCCCGCAGAGGGGGGCCCCACTTGAGACCCCCATTGTCCTGTACCTTGTACATTCATGTATTATAAAGTTGGCCATTCTTTTAAATGGATGACATGTAAAAGGGCAGAGAATATTGTATGGCAGTCAGAGCTTTCCATGGCAATAACAGCTCATGGTCAGGGGTTCCAGACCAGCACCTTCATCATCATGACAAAATCCCTTCTTTAGGTAGGTTATCAATAAGTCTATATTAAATATTTATTGAGAGAGAAAACAATACATACATTTCACAATCATTTGTTCAGAATTGCAATTACAAGGAATTTATACAAGTACACTTTATATCAGTGGTCTTCAACCTGCGGACCTCCAGATGTTGCAAAACTCCAACTCCCAGCATGCCCGGACAGCCGTTGGCTGTCCGGGCATGCTGGGAGTTGTAGTTTTGCAACATCTGGAGGTCCGCAGGTTGAAGACCACTGCTTTATATCATACAGTCATTAAAAACAGAAAACAGGCCCTCTGTGAATTCTCTAGTTTTAAAGTGTACCTATCATTTGATCAAACTTCTGACATGTCATAGTGACATCGGTGGGCTCCAGGTGCTGAAACCCCCAGCGATCAATAGAACGAAGTGGTAGAACATCTGCATGAGCTGTGCCCCTTCAACTCTACTGTGCACACAAAGACTTCTATTGTAATTCCGTATACTGCTTGTTAGGGCTGCGCAGGGTAGAGATGAAGGGGCACAATGCGTGCAGTACACCCAGTGAATCAGTAGTTTGTAGACCCCCTTTTAACAGTTAAGTAATGGTTTTCTGTATGACTTTATTAGTCTCTCATATTACTCTAGACAAATTTGGATCCACTCTTCTTCACAATGTTGCTTCAGTTCATTGGGGTTTGTTGATGCGCAGATCTCTTAAGGATCTGCCATAGCATTTCAATTCATATGTTTGGCTTTGTCCAAATATGGCGCTGTGCAATATGGCCAGGTATTTTCATTTTGGTCTTGCCTATCCAAAAGACATTGGGGGATTCATCAGAACTTGTGCAGAGGAAAAGTTGACCAGTTTCCCGTAGTAACCAATCAGATCACTTCTTTTATTTAAAAAAAAAAAGGCCTCTGAAAAATATAAGAAGCAATCTAATTGGTTGTTATGGGCAATTGGTCAACTTTTCCTCAGCCTTGATGTATCTCCCCCATTGTTTCAGAAGTGTGTGATTAGAAATGTGTGATTAAGCTTAAGCTATGTTGCCATGTTCTTTTATTTTTATTTAAACTTTCTCCTGGCAACTCTTCCAGACAAGCCATACTTAAAGGGGTTATCCAGGAAAAAACTTTTTTTTATATATCAACTGGCTCAAGAAAGTTAAACAGATTTGTGAATTACTTCTATTAAAAAATCTTAATCCTTTCAGTACTTATGAGCTTCTGAAGTTAAGGTTGTTCTTTTCTGTCTAAATCCTCTCTGATGACACCTGTCTCGGGAAACACCCAGTTTAGAAGCAAATCCCCATAACAAACCTCTTCTAAACTGGGCGTTTCCCAAGACAGGTGTCTTCAGAGAGTACGTAGACAGAAAAGAACAACCTTAACTTCAGAAGCTCATAAGTACTGAAAGGATTAAGATTTTTTAATAGAAGTAATTTACAAATCGGTTTAACTTTCTGGAGCCAGATGATATATATAAAAAAGTTTTTCCTGGAATACCCCTTTAAATGGGTACTCCGGCGCAAAACATCTTATCCTCTATCAAAAGGATAGGGGATCCCACCGCTGGCGACCCCCGCGATCGCCGGCGTGGCACCCTTGTCATCCGTGCACGAAGCAAACTCCACTCCATGCCTGATGACTGGCAACTACCACCGCGTCCCCTCCATTCAGGTCTAATGGAGGAGGTGTGACAGCTATGTACTAGCTGCCACGCCCCCTCCCATAGACATGAATGGAGGGGGCGCGGTGTGACTTCACGAACTCGGGAGCTCCACGCTCCCATGTTCCGGACGCTGCTTCTGTTGGCCTGGAGATCGCGGGGGTTCCCAGTGGCGGGATTCCCGCGATCTAACATCTTATCCCTATCCCCTTTAAAGGGGTACTCTGGAAAAAAAATGTTTTCAAATCAACTGATGCTTGACAGTTATACAGATTTGTAAATTACTCCTTTTTAAATATCTTAATCCTCCAGTGCTTTAGCTGCTGTATGCTCCAGAGAAAGTCATGCAGTTCTTTCTAGTCCACCAACAGTGCTCTCTGCTGCCACCTCTGTCCTTGTCAGGAACTGTTCAAAGCAGAAGCAAATTTACACAGCAAATCTCTCCGGACAAAGGTGTCAGCAGAGAGTACTGTGGTCAGACTGAAAACAACTACACAACTTCCCCTGGAGAATACAGCAGCTAAATTAATGGTAGGCTTAAGATTTTTAAATAGATGTCATTTACTAATCTGTAAACTTTTCCCATTTTATTTCCTCCAGAGTACCCCTTTAAGTGCCACTTCAGCAGCTCCATCTCCTTGACACTTCAGCCCCAAATAAAACCTTTTTGTTTTATGACCTCTGCATAGCCCAAAGCTTTATAAAAGGTAACATTCATGTTACTGCCCCATTATCTGTCGGCCCATGTCCTCAGCTCATACTGTGCAGATGGGCTGACAGATTCACTTTATTTTGTCTTACTTTGCTTCTGAATTTTCGCCTAGTTTTTGCTAAATAAATACTGACATGTTTAGTTTGTCATGTGTTGTTGTTCATCTGAGGTTGCTTTACCTAATTTTAAGACCTTCTAAGGACTAGATTTCCTTTTTTTATTATGCCCTGATATGCCAAACCATAATATGGTACCTCCTTCGCCTCATGACTGTATGAGCATGCGCTGTGCTCTCCACAATATTCCTTCCTTATACAGTCCGGAGGTAGTTATGTAAATAGCATATCCCCTTTATATGTCCCCACGTGTTGCACCCTAAACACAGGTCACACAAAGATCGCTGCTGTTTTGGGCTTTGTAGTTACTGATCCTTAGATTAGAAGTCCTGGGTAAAGACAGGCTGGATACTCCCTCACATGTAAGCTGTCATTTGGATCTCTCCGTGCCCCCCTCCTTGTCATACTATTCTTTTGAAGTCTCTCTGTTCCTTAGGATGTTTCCTTACAGGTAGGTCTTTCATTTCCTCCACATATTCATTACCTCCCTAAGGCCTGGCGATTAGTAAGACTGTGGATCAGACTCTTCCGAAAAACTAATTTTCTTTTTTCTAATAATGGGGTCAGGGAGTGTAAAGGACTTCTCTGCTTACTGACCGTTGCACTTATAACATCCAGATAGGTAACTTTCCATCCCCCTTAAAGAAGTTTTGTCTCCTATGCAATAAAAAAACTGTAAATATTAAACCATGATAGATGCAATAAGAAAATGTTATGATTTTTCCATACAGTTATCGATTGATGGTTAACCCTATCCAAAGGATAGGGGATAAGATGTCTGATCTCAGGGGGACCCTCGGGGCTGCATCTCCAGTTTTGGAAACCTTCCGGGACTGGAGACATGACTTCAAGCCACGCCCCTCGTGACATCACGGAACGCCCCCTCAATTCATGTCTATGGGAGGGGGCGTGGCGTAATGTCTCCGGTCCCGGAAACCCGGAGGTTTCCAAAACTGGAGATGCAGCCCTGCGGGATCCCCGCGATCACACATCTTATGAAATGTTTTTGCCCGGAATACCACTTAAAATAATTAAATGTCACCACTAGAGGAAGCTAAGGAGCAAACTGCATACTGTCTCATTTTAGAGTTTATTTAAATATTTACTTATATTTACTTATTGACAACCTTCGATTACCGGAAGTTGTTATAGAAACTTCAATCATGTTCCAACACAGTATGCTGGCTCTTGTAGTTTCACAGCTGTCACCCTCTGCTTTAGTTGTTCTTTTGACCGGGTGCTGTAGGAGTTGTACATAGAGTCTAGAATCAGTGTCCTCAGTAAATGAACACTTCTAAAGTTAATTTGACCTAAATCGCCTGATAATAACACAAGATTGAAGGCATGGCTGCTAGATGACAGGTCTCTGCCTGACTGCTAATGTTAGGTTACACAGCGGCTGCAATTGTCCTGTGCAGATCAGTCATCTGAGAATTGTGGTTTCAATAAAAAAGAGAATCATCTCTGCCATGGGCTTTTTCACGTACCAGTAGGAGAGCTCTAACTAAGAGGCCAGGGATTTGTTTGCTGAATTCCCCCTGTAATTCTATTTTAGAACATAGGGGGCGCCTTAAGTGTTTCAGAAAGAATTATTAGTGTGTAAGAACTTATGCAAAGTCAGAAGTGAAATGAATATATAATTAAAACAATTACCACACATAAGGGTGCACTTCACTGCTAGAGTTGGCAGACACTTCATGTAGACTGGCGGAGTGGCATGTGTTAACTTGGTGCTGGAGTTATCTGTGGTGCGTTCCTGACTTTTATTTCCTCTCTGCTTTATCCTTGTGGCCCAGATGCCTGGACGTCTGAAGACGGCCCTGAGGATCTTAGGCACAAGCCTATTTGCTGTGCTGGTGTTGGGGGGTATCCTTGCGGCTTATGTGACTGGGTACCAATTCATTCACACAGACCGCCATCATCTCTCCTTTGGGCTGTATGGAGCTATTTTGGGTCTGCATCTCCTCACTCAGAGCCTTTTCGCTTACCTGGAGCACAAACAAATGCGGAAAGATGGCAAAGGACTTCCAGGAACCTCCAGGGTAGCCCTCTGCATTGCAGCCTATCAAGAAGACCCAGAATACCTAAGGAAATGTCTCCAGTCGGCCAGGCGGATCTCCTACCCACACCTCCGAGTTGTCATGGTGATTGACGGAAATTCGGAGGATGATAGGTACATGATGGACATTTTTCGTGAGGTGATGGGATCGGAAGGCACTTGCTGCTATATCTGGGACAACAATTATCACTTTGCACAAGAAGATGGTCAGGAGGGTGAGCGGGGAGTTCAGGAAATGGTCCAGAAGTTTCCATACACCTGTATCATGCAGAAGTGGGGAGGAAAGCGAGAAGTGATGTACACTGCATTCCGGGCTCTTGGAGATAGTGTTGACTATGTGCAGGTAAGAAAATATGAAGTTCTTTTTAATGCATACATAAAATACTTAATTCTGTAGCATGCACCTAAGGTCTATAGTGGTGGAAATCAGGTAAGATTTTTTTTTCTGTGAAGGAATAATAACTGTACATTGTTTTTAATAAACAACACCCCTTTTGTTCCTTGGTGGCTTCTGGTATTGCAGCTTCAATGAGGCCCATGAGTAAGAGTAGAGATCTTTCTTGAGAAACATAGACTTTTTTGTAATCTGATACAAATATCTCCTACCCCACAGTCAAACAAATTAGAGCTAGAAACTGTACTGAATTGGAATTGCAGAAAACAATGCACATGCTGTAGAAACAACCCCATTCTCATGTATTAAAGGGGTACTCCACTGCCCTAGTGTTCAGAACATTTTGTTCCGAACGCTGGGTGCCGGATGCGGGGGGGGGTCGTGCTGTCACAGCCACTTCCCCTTGTGCCATCACACCACGCCCCCTCAATGCAAGTCTATGGGAGGGGGCGTGGCATCCGCCACGCCCCCTCTCATAGACTTGCATTGAGGGGGCATGGTGTGACATTAGAAGGGGCGTGGCCGTGACATCATGACCCTCGCAGCCTGCACCCATCGTTCAGAACAAAATGTTCCGAGCACTGGGGTAGTGGAGTACCCCTTTAAGCTGATTTTCGATCTACATTGCATGAGAATTCACAGTGACTAGTGACAGGTCAGCATTCTTGGACTCAGAAAGAGGTATATTCCTAGAGAACGCCCATGTTTCTCTACAAACAAATTCCTGTGGACTAGTAGAGGATATGCCCTAGACTATCATCATGGTTTAGTCCACAAAGTCAGTATATAAACCTTCAGTCTTTTATTGAAATCTCTGTTGTTATTCTTGTCAGACACAATATAGACGCACTGACCATGAAATCCTGCGCTTTCTACTACATCGTGCCCTTTACTGAAAGATAAGAGATAATACAGTATGATGATATATGAACAAGATGTCTCCTGTTTGGAAAAACATATTTCTATTATACACAGGCCTGCATTAATTCTCTGACACGTGCATTTGCTGGTACAAAAAAGTAAATTGCAAACTGTAGGACATGAAAGACATGATAGACTGTCATACAGTATAGTGTAGGTAGAACATATATTTTCTCTACTTTGATTTTAAGCTATATACAATAGGAAGTTAGTAAATTGTATTGCAGACTCTAGAGTTGTACCTTTTTAACCAGTACCAGCAGGGGTCAAGTCCTGGGGGAAAAAAGTGTGGGAACTCACCCAAGATTTCCACTTAAAGGGGTACTAGACATCTTATACCCTATCTGAAGGATAGGAGATAAGATGTCTGATCCTGGGGTCCCGCCGTTGGGGACCCCCACGTTCTCCCTGCTGCACCCGGCGTTCATTTAGAGCATTGGGTGCAGCGCCAGAGGCTTGTGACATCAAGACCCCTCAATGCAAGTCTATTGGAGGGGGCATGACGGCCATCACGCCCCCTTCCATAGACTTGTATTGAGGGGGCATTACTGTGACGTCACGAGCCTCTGCCCCGCATCACCAGTCATCCGGCACAGAGCGAAGCTTGTTCCGTGTACTGGATGTCTGGGGTGCCGCAGCCAAGATTGCGGGGATCCGCAGCTAGGGTTACCACCTTTCTTGCAAAAAAATACCGGCCATGCTAATTTGCATAATTAATTAATTATGCGTAATATCACAGGATACACATATGTGGGGGAAATTTTGTCCAATTCTGACTCCTATAACCTTTTTTTTCCCCCTTATATGGGCCTGTGTGAGGGCTAATTTTTTTCACCCCTATCTGTAGTTTTTAACAGTACCATTTTTGTTTTGTTCATATAAAAATACCGGCAGGGTGGCCAAAATACCGGCTGTGTCGGTAAAATACAGGCCAGGTGGCAACCCTATCCCCAGCAGCAGGACCCCCGCGATCAGACATCTTATCCCCTATACTTTGGATAAGGGATAAGGTGTCTAGGGCGGAGTACCCCTTTAAGGGCTGGTCCTGCAGGACTCCTGCTAATGAGAACTGCGTTCCTGCTGTGGAAAAAGTGCAGGAACTCCATTCCCATGAGTTCCCGCAGGACTTGAACCCTGAGTACCAGTATGATGGTGTGCTGATAGGACCATGCTAACCAGTTAGTTTCCAAAGATACTAAACTCTCTAAGCTAATAGTATATGGACACTGTGGCAAGGATTAGGTAACGTGTCAGGCCATACTGAAGAGGCAGTGGTTGTCATTTCTAGATGAACAATGATATGACAAGCATAAATACATGGACGCCTATATGTGTGGTTCTGGACACTGTGTTAAAATACAGCGCGGTCTTACCCAAGGATCATTTGGCAACTTTTCATAGCCAAACCTTTTAAAGAATCTCCATACAGTATACCGTTTAGGCATTGACATTAATTCAGTCAGTAGAAAGGAATCAGTCCTCATTTCTTGGCGCGACTGGAGAGCAGCTACAAAGAGCATCTCACGTTCTGGAGACACTCTCCTGTCCTGCAAAACAGGGACAAACCATTCATTTGAATGGGAAATGTGTAATGGGTTATGTAATCTGTGGGGGAGCTGTAGGGAAACTGAACACAGTTTATGTTCTTCTGTATCATTGTAGGTTTGTGATTCGGACACAGTACTTGACCCAGCATGCACTGCAGAGATGTTGCGTATACTGGAAGAGGACCCCAAAGTGGGTGGAGTTGGAGGAGATGTGCAGGTGAGTTTAAGCGATCTGCTTCTAGCAGTCATTTATCTATATTTGATTTTAAGTTCAGATATACGTTCACTGACCACTTTATTAGGTACATCTGTGCAATTCCTTGTTAACACAAATACCTTATATCCCAATCATATGGGAGCACCTCAGTATATTTAGGCATGTTGGGATGTGATCAAGACAACTTGTGGAAGTTCAAACCTAGCATGAGAATGGGGAAGAAAAAGGATTTAAGTGACTGTGAATATGGCATGATTGTTGGTGCTAAATATCTGGTCTGAGTATTTGAGAAACTGCTTGGATTTTCATGCACAACTTTTTCTAGGGTTTACAGAGAATGGTCCAAAAATGGAAAATATCCAATGAGTGGCAGTTGTGTGAATGAAAATGCCTTGTGGTCAGAGGAGAATGGCAACAGGAACTCAAATAACCACTCATTACAAACATGGTATGCATAATACCATCTCTCAATGCACAACATGCCAAACCTTGAAGCAGATGGGCTACAGCAGCAGAAAACCACACCAGGTTCCACTCCTGTCAGCCAAGAACAGGACAGTAGGGGGTATTCATGAAAATTGGAGTAGGTGAACATCTTTTACTCCATTAATTCATGTGGTGGAAACTGTGTACCTGCACCAAATTTATTACATGGTGCAGGGCGTGTGATAAATCTGGTGCTGATCACATTTCTTACATCAGTATGTATGGTGTTTTTCTGTGACCTTTTTTGTGTGACTTTTTAATCAGTGCGACAATTATGCAACTTTTAATAACGCTGTATACAATTTGTAAGCTCTCTTATTTGGTGATGATTAGCACCCGTGTTGGTGGGTTATGCCAAAGTATGCAACTTTTTTAAAAAGTCCCATTTTCATAAATCCCTGACCACTGCAAAATATCAACCAAAAACACATCTAATACAGCAACAATCCAAAACACATGTAAAGGAAAAGTTGCAGGAAAAGTCGCAAAAAATCCATTGTGCCAAAATATTGCAAACATATTTAGCCAAGAAAACCACGATAAAATGCTTCCTAAATACCCCCAAGTGAGCTTACAATTCACACAGGCTCACCAAAATTGCACAATGGAAGAACGTGGCCTACTCTGATGAGTCTTAATTCCAGCTACGACATTCAGATAGCAGGGTTATATAGAGTGTATAAGAATTTGGTGTTAACAAGATAAAAGCATGGCTCCATCCTGCCTTTTATCAACGGTTCAGGCCGCTGCTGGTGTTATGATGAGGGAGACATTTTCTTGTCACTTTTTGGGCTCCTTAGTACCAATTGAGCATTTTTTTAAATATATCATCCTACCTCAGTAGTCTTGCTGACTATGTCCATCCCTTTATGACGAGTGTACTCATTTTCTAATACTTTCATCATCACTTAAACTGATTTCATGAACATGACACATGAGTTCACTCAATGGCCTCCACAGTCACCAGATTTCAATCCAATAGAGCACCTTTGGGATGTGGTGGACCAGGAGATTTGAATCATGGATGTACAGCCAACAAATCTGCAGTAACTGCTTGATGACATCATGCCCATATTGACCAGAACCATAGTATGCCAAGAAGAATAAATGCAGTTCTGAAGTTGGGGGTCCAACCCAGTACTAAAGAGGTGTACTTAATAAAGTGGCCAGTGAGTGTTTTATAGGAGTGGTAGATGATTTGCTATAGTATGTCCCTCTGGTACCCTACATATATTTCAACCTTGTTATTTTATTTAATCTTAAATATGCTTTTTGGTATCACACATTTAACTCGACTGCCTGAAAATGTCATTCTGCCTACAGATCCTGAACAAATATGACTCCTGGATCTCCTTCCTGAGCAGTGTGCGATATTGGATGGCATTTAATGTAGAACGAGCTTGCCAGTCCTACTTTGGTTGTGTACAGTGTATAAGTGGCCCTCTGGGAATGTATCGGAACAGCCTGCTGCAGTACTTCCTGGAGGACTGGTACCATCAAACCTTCTTGGGTCAGAAGTGCAGCTTTGGAGACGACCGACATCTCACCAATCGAGTGTTGAGCATGGGTTATAGGACTAAGTACACAGCGCGCTCCAAGTGCCTGACTGAGACCCCCACTAAGTATTTGCGCTGGTTAAATCAGCAGACTCGGTGGAGTAAGTCATATTTTCGGGAATGGCTATATAATGCACTATGGTTCCACAAGCATCACCTTTGGATGACCTATGAGTCTGTGGTCACCGGCTTTTTTCCTTTTTTTCTTGTGGCTACAGTAGTGCAACTCTTTTACCGTGGTCGTATCTGGAACATAATGCTTTTTCTTTTGACCGTGCAGCTAGTGGGAATCGTGAAGGCAACCTACGCTTGCTTCCTGCGTGGTAATGCAGAAATGATCTTTATGTCCTTGTATTCTCTTTTATACATGACCAGCCTGCTACCTGCTAAAATGTTTGCGGTGCTCACTATCAACAAGTCTGGATGGGGAACCTCTGGCAGGAAGAAGTTGGTGGTGAACTTCATGGGTATGGTGCCAGTGTCAGTCTGGTTCTGTGTCCTTCTTGGTGGTCTTGTGTATACAGCATACTGCCAAAGCCAAGATCCCTTTACAGAGACTGAACTATTATTCTTGGTGACTGGAGCAATCTTATATGGCTGTTACTGGCTGGCATTGCTCAGCTTGTATCTGGCTATAGTAGCTAGACGCTGTGGAAAGAAGCAAGAGCTGTATAACTTGGCATTATCAGAAGTGTGAATAAGGGGGATTGAATAGAAATGTTTAATAGATGACTGGGAATATGGTGGAGCCAACCAAATATAACACCGGTAGGCTGTGCTTTTCAAAGATGGTAAAGTATGATCCTATGAGGTCTTCTTTTGGGAGTTGGGACAAAAGTAGAAGGACTCGTTTTGCAGAAGGCAGTTCTCACCAGCAATGACTTACAGAGACTTTACTATGCAAACATATACCTCAGGCAAATCAACATAAAGAGCAATTTGCCAAAGCAATAAGAGCCATAGTTGGCCCAGCCTTAACATATCCATAAATGCCATAATGGTTAATGGTACGGTGCCATGAATCTGTTAAACTGTGAGGAAGTTCTCACACCAGCAGCAGGAAGAGGCTACTTGAATGAAGATATCTAAGGATAATGCCCATAGGTCATTACCCACAGCAAATAGGTAGATTCCTAGAGAATAATATGATCATCAAAGGGCATAACATTATACAATGGAGCCTCTAATACCAGGCTGCCGGTTACACGGAGTAACAGTGACACTGAGTAATCTGTAGTCATAGTTATTTCTAACATAAATGAGATTTACATGGCATTGGTTCAAAATGTTTATGGTTACATATCTGAGAAATGTAAAAGCAGACCTGATGTGATAAAGATTCTCATTTCAATAACATATAGGGATTAGTGCAATAAGATGTAAATTTATAAAAACCTTCCGTACTTGTGGATGGGAGTTTTTATACAATAGTGGCACAACTAGTTATGTCTGCTTCTGGGAAAGCTGAGTGACAACCGATATGATCACCAATGGACAAGATACAGTTAAAGCTCTCTGTGAAGTCAAATGTATCCTATCTACTCACAGTTAAGAATGTTTTTACCGTTACAGTGGGATTTTTTAATCTGATGAATTTCAATTTTAAATGGAAGCTGTCATCTGCATATTGCCTCCCAAACTGGCCCACAGTACCTTATACATCTGATAAATTGCATTCGGACCATGTTTTCATATGTATCATGTGATGCCACTATCAGCAGGAAAACAAGTTGGTGCTTTTGCCACAAGCAAATGAGATGTATCTAGTCACGGTGAAGGGTCTGTGGCTGCTTACAGTAAAGATAGCCCCACCATCATCACTCCCAGCCATGCTTGGTTGACAACATCCTTGAGTGTAAAGAGTGTCTCTGCATTCATGGACGCAAAGACATGGAATCAGGCATAGCTTGGGGTGAGGATGGCTCAGCCATAGTGACTGTAAACAGTCACATCCCCTTCACGGTGACTGGATACATCTAATTTGCGTATGGCGTGAGTGCAGACCAAAATAGTTTTTCTGCAGATAGCCATAGAATTGAATGGCACGTTTAAAGACATGGTCAGAACACAATTTAACTTACATGGGCACTGTGAGATTCAAAAACTTTTTATATGTTGTACATCTTGGCAAAACATCAACCTTTCTAATATACATCATAAGAAAATGTTATCTCCTTTTTATACAAATCATGGCTTTATCCAAGCTGAAGCACAGGCATGGACAAAGTCCAGTAAGTGAGGATGGACTAGTACTCTTCTGTGCTCTCTCCTGTCTGATAGGACTCCTCTGTGCTCTCTCCTGTCTGATAGCACTCCTCTGTGCTCTCTCCTGTCTGATAGCACTCCTCTGTGCTCTATCCTGTCTGATAGCACTCCTCTGTACTCTCTCCTGTCTGATAACACTCCCCTGTGCTCTCTCCTGTCTGATAGGACTCCTCTGTGCTCTCTCCTGTCTGATAGGACTCCTCTGTGCTCTCTCCTGTCTGATAGCACTCCCCTGTGCTCTCTCCTGTCTGATAGGACTCCTCTGTGCTCTCTCCTGTCTGATAGGACTCCTCTGTGCTCTCTCCTGTCTGATAGAACTCCTCTGTGCTCTCTCCTGTTTGATAGCACTACTCTGTGCTCTCTCCTGTCTGATAGCACTCCTCTGTGCTCTCTCCTGTCTGATAGGGCTCCTCTGTGCTCTCTCCTGTCTGATAGCACTACTCTGTGCTTTCTCCTGTCTGATAGCGCTCCTCTGTGCCCTCTTCTGTCTCATAGCGCTCCTCTGTGCCCTCTCCTGTCTGATAGTACTCCTATGTGCTCTCTCCTGTCTGATAGTACTCCTCTGTGCTCTCTCCTGTCTGATAGGACTCCTCTGTGCTCTCTCGTCTGATAGCACTCCTATGTGCTCTCTCCTGTCTGATAGCACTCCTCTGTGCTATCTCCTGTCTGATAGTACACCTCTGTTCTCTTTCCTGTCTGATAGCGCTCCTCTGTGCCCTCTCCTGTCTGACAGCACTCCTCTGTGCCCTCTTCTGTCTCATAGCGCTCCTCTGTGCCCTCTCCTGTCTGATAGTACTACTATGTGCTCTCTCCTGTCTGATAGCACTCCTCTGTGCACTCTCCTGTCTGATAGTGCTCCTCTGTGCTCTCTCCTGTCTGATAGCGCTCCTCTGTGCTCTCTCCTGTCTTATAGCACTCCTCTGTGCTCTCTCCTGTCTGATAGCACTCCTCTGTGCTCTCCCCTGTCTGATAGGACTCCTCTGTGCTCTCTCCTGTCTGATAGTACTCCTATGTGCTCTCCCCTGTCTGATAGGACTCCTCTGTGCTCTCTCCTGTCTGATAGCACTCCTATGTGCTCTCTCCTGTCTGATAGCACTCCTCTGTTCTCTTTCCTGTCTGATAGCGCTCCTCTGTGCCCTCTTCTGTCTCATAGCGCTCCTCTGTGCCCTCTCCTGTCTGATAGTACTCCTATGTGCTCTCTCCTGTCTGATAGTACTCCTCTGTGCTCTCTGCTGTCTGATAGCACTTCTCTGTGCTCTCTCCTGTCTGATAGGACTCCTCTGTGCCCTCTCCTGTCTGACAGCAATCCTCTGTGCCCTCTTCTGTCTCATAGCACTCCTCTGTACCCTCTCCTGTCTGATAGTGCTCCTCTGTGCTCTCTCCTGTCTGATAGCGCTCCTCTGTGCTCTCTCCTATCTGATAGTACTCCTCTGTGCTCTCTCCTGTCTGATAGGACTCCTCTGTGCTATCTCCTGTCTGATAGCGCTCCTTGCTTTCTCCTGTCTGGTAGTACTCCTCTGTGCTCTCTCCTGTCTGATAGGACTCCTCTGTGCTATCTCCTGTCTGATAGCACTCCTCTGTGCTTTCTCCTGTCCTATGAGACACACAGAGGAGTGCTAGCCCACCCTCCCTTACTGGACTTTGTCCATGCCTGTGCTTCAGCATGAACAAAGCCATGATTTTACAAGCCATGATTTCTATAAAAAGGAAATAATATTTTCTTATGAAATATATTAGAAAGGTTGATGTGTTGCCAACATATAAAAAGTTTTTGTATCTGACAGTGCCCATTTAAAGGGGTATTCCAGGATTTTATTTTTATATGACTATGCTACAGTTAATGTAGTTCATAAAATAGTGTCAATACCTGTGCTTGTTGATGATATCGCAATTCTTCTGTGATTTTTGGCCCATTGTTTATTTTTAACAGCATACAAGATGAGTGTCTGCTCAGGTTTGCCCAGGTTGCAGTGCGGTCCGAGATATTACATCACTAGTCAGGTGTTCAGAGGGAGCCTGTCTTTGCTTCAATAGGTGGAGTGACCACTGGGTGGTGTAACGCCGAGCGCTCCGGGCCCCGCTTCCCCTCCGGAGCGCTCACGCCGTTACTCTCTTGCCTGCAGCGCCCCGGTCAGACTCGCTGACCGAGAGCGCTGCTCTGTGTCCCTCAGCGGGGATGCGATCCCCGTGGCGGGACGTGCCCGCTCGCGGATCGCATCCCGTATCACTCACCGGCCCCGTCCTTCTGCTCAGTCCTGGGGCGCGCGAGCGCCGGGTCTCTCAGATTTAAAGGGCCAGTGCACCATTAATTGGTGCCTGGCCCAATTAGTTCCAAGCACTCCATACACTATTTAAACCCACTTCCCCTTCATGTCCTTGCCGGATCTTGTTGCCTTGTGCCCTGAGAAAGCGTTTCTGTGTGTTCCATTGCCTGTGTATCCAGACCCTTGCCGTTGCCCCTAACTACGAACCGTTGCTGCCTGCCCAGACCTTTTGCTACGTCCGACCTTGCTCTTGCTTTGTCCTTCTGTACCACGCCTGTCTCAGCTGTCAGTGAGGTTGAGTCGCTATCGGGTGGAACGACCTGGGGGTTACCTGCCGCTGTAAGTCCATCCCGCTTTGCGGCGGGCTCTGGTGAAAACCAGTAACCCCTTAGATTCCGGATCCTGACAGGTGGCAGGTAGATCATTCTGCAGTGTAGGTTTGCAACAGCTGGAGGCACCCTGGTTAGAAAACACTGGTCTATTGCATTAAAGGCAGCTCAGGTGTGTTTCAATGGGTGCGGTGGATGATGTGTGAGAAATAGAAAAAATTACCTCACACATACAAACAAGAAATTATGGGACACATGGTTCGAGGGAGGAAACTCCAACAGGAAATAGCCAGTTCAAAATAAGATAGCCACAGCTTCATGGTTGACTTAGAACATAGCTGCTCACCTCCAAGACAAGCACGGATCCTTCCTAAACATGTCCATTACTGTCTGGCAGCTACATACTAAGATCACCATATGGTGAATAATCCCTTTAACAGATGTATTGGTTTGAGGGGCAATATGCAGATGACTGGTTCCCTTTAATATTACTTTTATATGATGTTCAACCAGCAGTGTGTATAGGTAACTGTATAAGTAGGTTTCCAAACAAGTATGTACAGTGGTCCCTCAACATACGATGGTAATTCGTTCCAAACGACCCATCGTTTGTCGAATCCATCGTATGTTGAGGGATTCGCGCAATGTAATGTATAGGAAGTTATACTCACCTGTCCTCACCGCTCCCGATGCTGTCCCAGGGGCTCCCGATGCTGTCCCGCTGCTCCGGCGTCTTCTTCGGGATCCTCCGGCTTCTTCCGCATCTTCCGCAGGGTCCAGGCCTCGCTTTCTGGTGACGTTATTACGTTGCAGCGCCGGCACAGCGTGCGTAGTGACGTAATAACGACGCCGGAAAGCGAGGCCCGGACCCTGGAGGAGATGCAAAAGGCGCTGGAGGATCCCGAAGTGGACCCGGAGCAGCGGGGATAGGTAAGTGAACCTGTCCGGGATGCTTAAACTGCTATCCGACAGCAGCTTAAGCATTTTGTGCTGTCGGATAGCAGTTAATGCGATGGCCCGACATATAAAAGCATCGTATGTCGATTTGATCATATCTCGGGGCCATCGCATGTCGGGGGGTTAGTGTATTTTGCCCCAGGACCTCCAGCACCTGACACATTAGGTTACAGTTATATCTGTAGTCTCCTCCCCAGTCTCAAACTATCTCCCTCACCTAGCCTAATGTATCACCTGTAACTTCATGTTTTATGCAAAAATCAGGTCAGGCAAAAGTCTGGCAGCTCCAAAGACTAGAGTCAGTCAACCCTACCCAAATCACTAAGATCTGCTGACAAATATCTAAACCCGAGGCTGCCTTACATGTATATGAGTAGCAATTTAGGACCAGGATACTCTTGGCAGATATGGACCGACCTCACTTATCCTGGACTGCTCTTCGCTTCAGAACAGCACAGTCTATAACAATGTTTTGTGTGCCTGTAATGCTATGGCTATGCAACAACTCCAATAAGAGAATGCAACTTGAACAATTGCTCAGGGCTATGTCTTATGTTATATGGTTTACAGGGAATGGAGGGAATGGCTGTGCTTTGTCCCAATCTTGTTTATATATATATATATATATATATTTTTTTTTTTTTTTTTTTTTTTTTTCACCAGCCTCTGCTTCATCTCTCAGGGTTATACTAATACAGGCATATACAATAAAGGGTTGGTGTTGTTCCTATTACATATAATTTAAAGGGGTATTTTTTTTTTCATCAACTGGTGCCAGAAAGTTAAACAGATTTGTAAATTACTTTTATTTAAAATTTTTATCAGCTGCTGAATAATACAGAGGAAGTTATTTTCTTTTTTAATTTCTATTCTGTCTGACCACAGTGCTCTTTGCTGACACCTCTGTCCATGTCAGGAACTGTCTAGAGCAGGATAGGTTTGCTAAGAGGAATTGTTCCTACTCTGGACAGTTCCTGACATAGACAGAGGTGTCAGCAGAGAGCACTGTGGACAGACAGAAAAGAAATTAAAAACTTAAGAACTTCCTCTGTATTATACAGCAGCTGATAAGTACTGGAAAGATTAAAGGGGTATTACAGGATTTTTTTTATTTGACTATGCTACATGGGCTGTTAAGTTAGTGTAGTTCATAATATAGTGTCAGTACCTGTGTGTGATGGTTTTCTCACAATTCTTCTGTGATTTGCCCCCCAATATTTATTTTTAACAGCATACAAAATGACTGTTGTCTCAGGTTTTTCCCAGCTTGCAATGCTGCAGAGACCTGACTCACTAGTCAGCTGATGACAGGGAGCCTGTCTGCTTCAATGGGTGGAGGGATCATTCTGCAACTAATGCAACAGCTGTAGGCACCCTGATTGAAAACCACAGGTCTTTTGTTTCAATGGGTGGGGTGGCTGATGTGTCGGAGGGAGGAAAATGGAATTGTGGGATTTGAAAAGTGAAATAGGAAATACAAGTTCACAAAAAGCTAGCCACGGTGTTATGATAATCTCACAACATAGTCATTTAGCCCAAAGACAAGCCCAGATCCTTCCCAAGCATGTCCATAACTGTCTGCCAGGTATGTACTAAAATCACCTTATGGTGGAGAACCCCTTTAAGACTTTTAAATAGAATTAATTTACAAATCTGTTTAATTTTCTGGCATCAGTTGATTTAAAAATAAATGTTTTCCACTGGAGTACCCCTTTAAAAGGGTACTCCGGTGGAAAACCTTTTTTTTTTTAATCAACTGGTGCCAGAAAGTTAAACAGATTTGTAAATTACATTTATTAAAAAATCTTAATCTTCCAGTACTTATTAGCTGCTGAATACTACAGATGAAATTCTTTTCTTTTTGGAACACAGTGCTCTCTGCTGACATCATGACCACAGTGCCCTCTGCTGACATCTCTGTTCATTTTAGGAACTGTCCAGAACAGCATATGTTTTCTATGTGGATACTCTCCTACTCTGGACAGTTCTTAAGATGGACACAGATGTCAGCAGAGAGCACTGTGGTCATGATGTCAGCAGAGAGCTCTGTGTTCATAAAAGAAAATAATTTCCTATGTAGTATTCAGCAGCTAATAAGTACTGGAAGGATTAGGATTTTTTAATAGAAGTAGTTTACAAATCTGTTTAACTTTCTGGCACCAGTTGATTAAAAAAAAAAGTTTTCCAGTGGAGTAACCCCTTTAAGGAAGTATGTTGACTACCAGTTAGCACCTATGGATTGTTTGAACTATATTTAGGTCTACAGAACCAGCAAAGATAAATCCCTAATTTAAAACCTGTCTACTATAGGTAATTCATTGTTCAACCAGTAAATGACATATTAGGGCAGGTGTGGCCCATAGATGGGGTTTCCGTTATTGGCTGTAAGAGCCACTAAGAGTGACATTAGGTTGCCCTGTAATACAATTTCCCACAAGTACTCAAGCAATAAAATTCCTTTCCCCCTAGAGATAGGTGTGCAGGGACTTCCAGCATCAACACACCCCTGCTTTTCTTGGTCACCCATGAAATGAGGACTAGTGATCTGTTGCATTTTGCAAGTTCTATTTTAATTTTCAGCATACTCCGTCCAGTGAGAACGGTCATCTTCCAACACATGCCATAAAGCAAACTGTTTATGCACACGGCAGGGTTTGGAGCACTTTCTGCATGCAGCATGCAATTTCCAGGTCAATGTCAGCTTGTTTTAACTTTGTACAGTTTTGAAATCTTTTACAAATGTTTATTTATTTTGTGATCTGCATTTTGGAAATTGTTTTTTTTAAATGTTCATAAAATAAAGCAACTGATAGAGATCATCAGTAAAGACAGCGTTCCTCTCCGCAGACGATACAGGACCAGTGCCACTGTGATCAAAATCCAGTCAGATGTTTCTTAGTTATATCTTCTTAAGTCGAGAATTTGTGACCTCAAATATACTAATGACCTACAGGACTCCCCGAGGCCTTAATGACAACCTACCATTTATGATCCTGGGAAGCTGGGTGATAATATCTGTATGTTTCTTTGCTGCAACCTCTAACAATGGAATGCTCTAACAATGGAATCCTCCATTATTTATGAATTTCAACTTCTACTGCAGTTAAAGCCCAGGGACTGGAGACTTGTCTTCCAAGCTTTGGGCTTTTTTCACAACAGGCCTTGGAAATGCCATACCATGAAGGAGAGAGAACAGAATGGACTCCTAGTGTAGTGAAGAAAATGATTCTGTTGGCCGCAAGGCACAATTTTCTTCCCTACACCGGGATTAACACTCTGCACATACAGCAGTATCTGACTTCTTCCTTGTGCTGTGAGCCATTGATTTACCATAAACCCCCCTCTGCCTGACCATATAACAAATGTACACCAGCTAGGAGTGTCCCAGTCTGCAGATTTATCATATATTTATAGCCCACCATGGATCACAGGGCATGGGCTCCATATGCTACAGTGCCGGTGTGCTTCACCTGCTATAACTAACAATTGGAGAGGGTCTCAGCACCAAGATCAATCTTAAACTTTGACATGTCTGTGTGGCATGTTAAAAGTTAGTTTAAATGACAGTAACCCTTTAAGTTCTTTACAAAAAACAAGATAACTACTCTTAGACGCAAAATATTGTTTTCTCTTGGACTACTTGCGCAACTACCACCAAACCTACAAAAAAGCTCACGCAAAAAATGTATTATAATATAATATATAACTTTATCAGCATATTTCATGTTAAAACACCAGTAAAATATGTAGGTAAAAACATCCTACACTATAAGGCAGATGCCAAACAGTCACATACACATTACATAAATTATGTACAGGTATGGTAAATATATGGCCCAACATAGTGTATATATAGTGGGCACACTAAGTCGCTAGAGGAAAAAAAAATATGTATACAAAAAGACACCTTCTAATCTATTGTTTAAGGTTTCAAAAGGCTGAGAATTATAGTGAACAGTGCAAAAGGTAAAAGTGCTTCCCCGTTTGGTGACAAATTACTCCACTCTATACAGTAGAACAAACTACTAGAAACTATATGTAGTCCCTAAAGATAGACCAATTAATAACTTTCACATAATAGAAAAGTGCATAATTCACATATACAAATCATTAATGCAAAAAAAAAAAATTATAATAATAATTTAATGTGCATACAAAATAATAAATATTAAAGGGTTATTCCGGTCAAAAACATTTTATCTCCTATCCAAAGGATAGGGGATAAGATGTCTGATTGCAGGCGGCCTGCTGCTGAGACCCCCACGATCTCCCTGCAGCACCCGCATTCTATGTGGGGACTGCGTCTCTAGTTTCGGAAACCTCCAGGACTGGGGACGTGACGTCATGCCACGCCCCCTCCATTCATGTTTATGGAAGGGGGTGTGGCGGCCGTCACGCCCCCTTCCATAAACATGAATGGAGGGGGCGTGGCGTGACATCAAGATTTTATTTTAGGTATATATCATGCTGAAAAAACACAGGTAGCATAAATTAAACACAAACTTCTATCTATGATTTACTATGAAACGCTGCAGCGTGATCCAGGCAGCATGTAACTGGTTCTATTTCAAATATATTGTGCAGGCTAGATATGTGATTAAAGAAAAATTCAATTAAAACAAACATATACCTGGAGTAGAGACAGCGCAGGCAGGGCTGAAGAACTAATCACAAGGCCTATATACTGAAACCTGACCATTGGATTCCAAACAGACCTGGATTTGTTGCTAAAGACTATACAGTTCCAGTCCATGATAGTCCAGGTTTCTCATTCACAACACAACTGCAAACAAAAGTGACCATGGCTGTCAATGGCAGGACACATAATGGGAGCCGTGATGCATATTTACCTCCTTCTACATGCCTGGAAATGGTCCAGATAAAGAAAGTAGTGTGTAATGAAGGGGCTACCTGCATATCAACTGGTGGTCTATGTATAGGAATCCAGTCAGCACTCCTGATGGGTGGCATGGTGCTTATGCCTGCGCAGCAACCCATAGTATCCACTATAATTAAAGAGGTCAGTATTCACTTGATTTTAGAAGATCTTATTTTATTGCACAAAGAACTTAACCCCTAGAGGACACAGGGCATAACTGTAGTCCCTCAGCGCCTGGGCTTTAGCACACATGGGCGTACATTCATATCCTTCATGTTTCTGATGACCGCCGCTAACTGTGCAGCAAAAAAAACTTTTTATATATATATATATATATATATATATATATATATATATATATATAAACTGGCTCCAGAAAGTTAAACAGATTTGTAAATTACTTATATTAAAACATCTTAATCCTTTCAGTACTTATGAGTTGCTGAAGATGAGTTGTTCTTTTCTGTCTAAGTGCTCTCTGATGAAACCTGTCTCGGGAACTGTCCAGAGTAGAAGCAAATCCCCATAGCAAACCTCTTCTACTCTGTGCAGTTCCCGAGACAAAGAGAGCACTCTTGCCAGACAGAAAAGAACAACTAAACTTCAGCAGCTGATAATTATTGGAAGGATTAAGATTTTTTAATAGAAGCCATTTACAAATCTGTTTAACTTTCTGGAGCCAGTTGATATAAAAAAAAAAATTTTTTCCTGCAATACATCTTTAACTTGACTTGACTATGTGCACGACTTGACTAGTTTCAATGACATAAGACATATGCTTGAGACTTACTGGAGAGACGGTAGCTTTTGTGGCCTTTCAGATGCTGATCACTTGCACTGAGATCTCTGGTAGTTGCTGCCTCAGCAAAGACTTGTTCTCAAAGAGGACTGAACTGTAATGACCGCCCCTTTATATAGTGGGGGGGCTGGATTAAAGCCCATTGGTCAAGCTCCATGTCATAAGTTAAGCTGGTGCTCTCTGGGAGAACAACAAATCATGTGACTGCATTACAACATGACAGACTTACACAGGTCCTTGAGACCTCCCACAGGTCCTCTATACTACCTATACATAGGGATCCTGTCTAGGCATTAAAGTGACATACACACATTATAAAACAACCAGGGGGAGACCTTGCAGGGGAACCCCCAGGTCACTGAGGGACTCAACCTGGCAGGGCCTAAGGGTAGTATAGGACCATGTCCTGTACTGGGACATCACAAGGGTATGCTGGGATCTGTGTTGCACCCAGCACCATGCTCACCTATCAAGGCTCTGCAGCACTGTCGACTGTGTAACCCAGACCCCACTTAGGGGTGCTGCAGTCTACCCTCAGCCTTTTTTTCCCACTAAGTTCATGGCTGAATCCTCTTCCTTGTATAAGAGCGGCTGGCCACTGTTAGTAAATCAACACTTTTTTCGGGGTTCAGGCAGGTGCTTTTTTTTTCTTGAGCAATGTTGTTTTAAAAAATGGTCTTACACGTAGTGAATTTCTGCTCTTCTGGCACCATGGGGCTTTGTAAACATGACATGGCTCCGATCTTCTATTCCAAACAAATCCTTTCTCCAAAAGCCCAATATCACCCATTCCCCCCCCCCCCCCCCCCCCTCCTGGGCCCTGCTTGTGCCTGCACAGTATGTTACATCCACATATAGGGTATTTCTATACTTAGAAGCCAAATCCTCTCTCCAAAAGCCCAATATCACCCCTTCCCTTCTGGGCCCTGCTTGTGTGCCTGCACAGTATGTTACATCCACATGTAGGGTATTTCCATACTTACAAGCTAAATCCTCTCTCCAAAAGCCCAATATCACCCATTCCCTTCTGGGCCCTGCTTGTGTGCCTGCACAGTATGTTACATCCACATGTAGGGTATTTCCATACTTACAAGCCAAATCCTCTCTCCAAAAGCCCAATATCACCCATTCCCCCCCCTGGGCCCTGCTTGTGCCTGCACAGTATGTTACATCCACACGTAGGGTATTTCTATACTTAGAAGCCAAATCCTCTCTCCAAAAGCCCAATATCACCCCTTCCCTTCTGGGCCCTGCTTGTGTGCCTGCACAGTATGTTACATCCACATGTAGGGTATTTCCATACTTACAAGCCAAATCCTCTCTCCAAAAGCCCATTGCCCCTTTTTTTTTCCTTCTGAGTACTGTTGTGTGCCCGCACAACTCTCTTTATTCACATATAAGGTAACTTCACACTGTAACTAGGTTAAAATATTTTTTCTTGTTTATCCCTTGTGGAAATGGAAAACTAGGGGTTACATCAACAGTTTAGTGGTAATTTTTTAATTATTTTTACAACTCACTGCTCCAAACCTCATGGTATTAATACTCACTCTTCCTCTTGTTACATTTCTTGAGGGGTGTTGTTTCCAAAATAGTATCAAATGTGGAGGGCTTT
Organism: Hyla sarda; assembly: GCF_029499605.1. Classification (NCBI taxonomy): domain Eukaryota; kingdom Metazoa; phylum Chordata; class Amphibia; order Anura; family Hylidae; genus Hyla; species Hyla sarda. The sequence goes on along the minus strand of NC_079194.1, from coordinate 180,508,463 downwards.
CGGTCTTCTGGCACCATGGGGGCTTTGTAAATGCAACATGGCCCCCAAACACTATTCCAGCCAAATTTTCTCTCCAAAAGCCCAATCGTGAGCCCTGCTGTGCACCCACAAAGCACTTGGGGGGAGATTTATCAAAACCTGTCCAGAGGAAAAGTTGCTGAGTTGCATATAGCAACCAATCAGCTCGCTTATTTCATTTTTAACAAGGCCCCTTCAAATTGAAAGAAGCAATCTGATTGGTTGCTATGGGCAACTTAGCAACTTTTCCTTTGCACATGTTTAGATAAATCTCCCCCTTTATGTCCACATATGAGGTATTTCCATTCTCAGGGGAAATTGGGTTACAAATTTTGTGGGGCTTTTTCTCCTTTTACCCCTTGTAAAAATGAAATATTGGGGTTACAGGAGCACATTTTCACAGCCCACTGTTCCAAAATTCTCTCACCTGTGGGCTTTAAATGCATACTGCACCTCTTGTTACATTCCTTAAAGCGCAACGGTCATGGAAATTATACCCCCCAGACTAATAACATGATAGTATAGATGATGATACGTGTAATGCAGCTGTACCTTTGGCTGCTGTTTATAACTCTTTATCAGCAGGAAAATAGTTTTATCGTGCGGTCAGCAACAGTCGGATAGGCGTGGCTGGGGATCGTAACGCCCCGCCTCCGCCACGCCTATCCCCTGTAAGTGAGCGCTGGACCACTGTATGATTGACACACAGGTCCCCACCCCCCGATGTCCATGATGTGCGGTCCGTTGTGACTCCACTGAGCCTATACATATAATGTGCACCTTTATGTTCTATGATATGCAGTGCCCGTACTCCTCTTCTTTCTTCTCATGGTGCCGGAGACGCGCTGCTTCTGCTTTCACTACAGGCAGTGAGCTCGCTCCCTGACTCTAGCACTGCGCAGGCGCACTGAGCTGGCGGTAGACAATGGAAGCGAGCTCACTGCCTATAGTGAAAGCAGAAGCAGCGCGTCTCCGGCACCAGGAGAAGAAAGAAGAGGAGTACGGGCACTGTATATTATAAAGGTGCACATTATATGTATAGGCTCAGTGGAGGCCCGCACATCATGGACATCGGGGGGTGGGGACCTGTGTGTCAATCACACAGTGGTCCAGCGCTCACTTACAGGGGATAGGCGTGGCGGAGGTGGGTCATTACGATCCCCAGCCATGCCTATCTGACTGTTGCTGACCGCACGATAAAACTATTTTCTGGCTGATAAAGACTGATAAACAGCAGCCAAAAGTACAGCTGCATTACACGTATCATCATATATACTATCATGGTATTAGTCTGGGGGTATCATTTCCATGACAGTTGTGCTTTAAAGAGTGTTGTTTCCAAAATGTGGTCACTTTTAGGGGTTTATAATGTTTTAGCACCCCAAAGACTCTGGAAAACATGAAATGATAGTTGAAAAAAAAAAAAAAAATAAAAAGGCCTCATAATCCACAGAGGCCTATGGTTTATTCAAGTAGGACACTAGGGCCATATGTGTTGCTATTCCTGTGAAATACCTAAAGGTTAACACACTTTCAGAATGTCATTTTAAATTCTTTGAGGGGTTCAGTTTTCAGATTGGGGGAATTTATGGGGAATTTCTAACATAAAGACCACTCAAATCCACTTCAAATCCAAACTGGTCCCTGAAAAATTCTGATTTTAAAATTAGAACCCAGTTCACATGCCTCCCATTTGGCATTCACAAAAGTCTCCATATTACTCACAGAAGCTCTATGGGGGAGATTTATCATTGCTTTTAGAGCCCATAGGGGGTTATAACACTGCACACACTGATCTGATATACTGTTCACTGCAAAGCCACAGCTTTGCATTGATCAGTGCTATCGGAGGTCGATTGCTCAAGCCTGCATCTCAGGCTTGGAGCAATCGCCGAACGGACGCACCGGAGGAAGGTAAGAAGACCTCCGCTCGCGTCCTAGCTGATCGGGACACTGCATTTTCACTGCGGTGGTCCCGATCAGCCCCAATGAGCAGCCACAAAGCTTTTACTTTCGTTTTAGATGCGGCGTTCAACTTTGAACGCCGCTTCTAAAGGGTTAATAGCGCGCAGCATCGCGATCGCTGCCGCTCGATATTAACCCGGGTCCTGGCATGAGTTACATGCCGGGACCGACCCCGCGTTATATCGCCGGAGCCGGCCAAGGGCGTAAATATACGTCCTTGGTCGTTAAGGGGCTAGAAGTTTTATTGGCTAAAACAGATTTCAACTGGGAAAGGCACTAAGGGACCGGGCCAAAAAAGTAGAAGCAATATTCGATCTTAAATGGGCACTGTCAGATACAAAAACCTTTACAGTGACATTAACCTTTCTAATATACTTCATAAGAAAATGTTATCTCCTTTTTATAGAAATCATGGCTTTGTCCAAGCTGAAGCCCAGGCATGGACAAAGTCCAGTAAGTGAGGGTGGGATAGCACTCCTCTGTGCTCTGTCCTGTCTGATAGGACTCCTCTGTGCTCTCTCCTGTCTGTTAGTATTCCTCTGTGCTCTTTCCTGTCTGATAGGACTCCTCTGTGCTCTCGCCTGTCTGATAGGACTCCTCTGTGCTCTCTCCAGTCTGATAGGACTCCTCTGTGCTCTCTTCTGTCTGATTGTACTCCTCTGTGCTCTCTCCTGTCGGATAGTACTCCTCTGTGCTCTCTCCTGTCTGATATCACTCCTCTGTGCTCTGTCCTGTCTGATAGGACTCCTCTGTGCTCTGTCCTGTCTGATAGGACTCCTCTGTGCTCTCTCCTGTCTGATGGAACAGTTAATGCAACAGCACTGATTTATGTCTTTAACCTCTTCAGGACACAGGGCGTATGTATACGCCCTGCATCCTGAGTCCTTAAGGACGTAGGGGGTATGGGAACGCCCGTGGGAATTTTGGTCCCCGCCGCTAGCCGGTCGGGGACTGGACCGGGATGCCTAATGAAATCATTTAGCAGGCATCCCAGGACATCGCCTAGGGGCGGGTCGCGATTTTTGACGATTTCGGATCATACGGGTCTCCGGGGACCCGGAAAATAAGGAGGATTGGGGGGTGTTCAAGACACCCCTGGTCCCCCTGAAGGGACAGGAGTGAGGTGGCAGGGGTGCCACCCCTCCAATCCCTGCTATCGGTCCATCAGAAGCGATCGACCAATAGCAGATCGGCAGCAGAGGGGTTAATGTTCAGTTCCCCCGTTCTGCCCACTGACGGTAATCCGGGCTGAACGGGGAACTGTAGCGTGACCGGCGGCGGCGGTGGAGGTCCCTTACCTGCGATCGGCGATGACATGCGGCTCCTTGTACAGACTACGGAAGCCGGTGAGTAGTTGCCCAGCAACATCTGGAGGGCTACAGTTTGGAGACCACTATACAGTGGTCTCTAAACTGTAGCCCTCCAGATATTGAAAAACTACAACTCCCAGCATGCACAGACAGCCGTTTAGGCATGCTTGGATTTGTAGTTTTGCAAAATTTAAAGGGGTACAGTTTGGAGATCATTGTGCAGTGATCTTTAAACTATGGCCCTCTAGATCTTGCAAAACTACAACTCCCAGCATGCCCACACAGCAGTTTGCTGTCTGAGCATGCTGGGATTTGTAGTTTTGCAACATCTCGAGGGCCACAGTTTGGAGATCACTGTGCAGTGGATTCTAAACCGTGGCCCTCTAAATCTTGCAAAACTACAACTCCCAGCATGCACGAACAGCAAACGGCTGTCTCGCCATGCTGGGAGTTGTAGGTGCGTACCTCAAGCTGTTGTATAACTACATCTCCCAGCAAGCCCTTCAGCGATCAGTACGTGCTGGGAGTTGTAGTTTTGCAACAGCTGGAGGCACACTGGTTGGAAAATACTGAGTAAGGTTAACAGAACGTAACTGAAGGTTTTCCAACCAGTGTGTCTCCAACTGTTGCAAAAGTACAACTCCCAGCATGCACGGTCTGTCTGTGCATGCTGGGAGTTGTACTTTTGCAACAGCTGGAGGATTGCCGCAGGGTACATTTACACGGGCGGGTTAACAGGGAGTTTCCTGCTTCAAGTTTGAGCTGCAGCAAATTTTCAGCCTCGGTGCAAACTCCTAGTGGGAAACTCACCATAAACCCCCGCCCATATTAATGTACCCTAAAAACACTACACTAACACAAAATAAATGGTAAAACACTACATATACACTCCCTTACACTGTCCCCCCCCCCCACAATAAAAATAAAAAAACGTATGGTACGTCAGTGTTTCCAAAATGGAGCCTCCAGCTGTTGCAGAACAAAACCTCCTAGCATTTCCAGACAGCCACTGACTGTCCAGGCATGCTGGGAGTTTAGCAACAGCTGGAGGCACCCTGTTTGGGAATCACTGGCATAGAATACCCCTATGTCCACCCCTATGCAATCCCTAATTTAGTCCTCAAATGCGCATGGCGCACTCTCACTTCGGAGCCCTGTCGTATTTCAAGGAAACTGTTTAGGGCCACATATGGGGTATTTCCGTACTCGGGAGCAATTGCGTTACAAATTTAGGGGGGCTTTTTCTCCTTTTACCCCTTATGTATAGGAAAAGTTGGGGTCTACACCAGCCTGTTAGTGTAAAAAAGAAAAAAAAGACCCCCATAATTTGTAACGCAATTTCTCCTGAGTATGGAAATACCCCATATGTGGGCGTAAAATGCCCTGAGGACGCACAAAAAGGCTTAGGAGTGAGAGCGCACTATGTACATTTGAGGCCTAAATTGGTGATTTGCACAGGGGTGGCTGATTTTACAGCAGTTCTGACATAAACGCAAAAATATAAATACCCACATGTGACCACATTTTGGAAACTACACTTCTCACGGAATGTAACAAGGGGTATAGTGAGCCTTAACACCCCACAGGTGTTTGACGATTTTTCGTAAAAATTGGTTGGGAAAAATGAAAAAAAAAATATTTTTTTACAAAAATGCTGGTGTTACCCTGAATTTTTCATTTCCTCAAGGGAGAATAGTAAAAAAAAAAGCCCCCCCCCCAAATTTGTAACCCCATATGTGAATGTAAAGTGCTCTGCGGGCACACTACAATGTTCAGAAGAGAAGGAGCGCCATTGGGCTTTTGGAGAGAAAATTTGTCCGGAATTGAAGGCCACGTGTGTTTACAAGCCCCCATAGTGCCAGGGCAATGGACCCTAGAGCTGGGCGGTATGACCAAAAATGTGTATCATGGTATTTTTGTAACTTATGGCGGTTCCACGGTATATAACGGTATTTCTCCCCCCCCCACCACCACCTCCAAATCATGTGACCCACGATGTCTTCTGCTTCTCCCCCCCCCCCCCCCCCCAAATTAATTATCAGCCCAGCACTGCGCTGTCCCCATCAGGGAACTAATCACCCGCAATCGCTGCTTCCCTCGTCCTCCTGTATGTTGCGGGCCACCGGCGCTGGAACTCTGTACTGTACGCTGTATCCCTATGCCCGGGCTGCAAAAGATAAACAAAATAAACTTTAACTCACCTCCCGTTGGTCCGGTACTAGCCTCACCTGCTTCCTGGGGACAGCAACGTCACAGAGCCATCAGCCTATTAGTAGCCACAGCGATGTTCCGCCTCGGCCGGTGATATGTTGAGCGCACTGTCATGTAAGAAGACAGCTTCTTACATGACAGTGAGCTCAACCTATCACCGGCCGAGGCGGAACATCGCTGGGCTGGTGATAGGCTGACGGCTCTCCAACGGGGGGAAAGTGAGTTAAAGTTTATTTTGTTTATCTTTTGCAGCCCGGGCATAGGGATACAGCGTACAGTACAGAGTTCCAGCACCGGCGGCCCACAACAAACAGGAAGACGAGGAGGGTAGCGCTTGCGGGTGACGTGATTAGCTCCCCGATGGGGACAGCGCAGCACTGGACTGATAATTAATTGGGGGGGGGGGAGCAGAACAGCGCTCGCGGGTCACATATGATTAGTTCCTTGATGTGGGGACAGCGCAGCGCTGGGTTGATAATTCATTAATTCCCGACGGGGAGGGGCCCAACCATATTGTGGTATGGGAAAAAATCATATCGTGCAGAACAAAAATTTCGGTATTCGGTATGAATCGGTATACCGCCCTGCACTAATGGACCAACCCCCACATGTGACCTCATTTTGGAAAATACACCCCTCACGTAATGTAATAAGGAGTACAGTGAGCATTTACGCCCCACAGGTGTCTGACAGATTTTTGGAACAGAGCACTTGACATACACATATGAGATATTTCCTTACTCGAGAGAAATTGGGTAAATAATTTTAGGGTGATTTCTCTCCTTTTACCCCTTGTATGGATTTTCTCCTTCACTTTGCTGCTATTCCTGTGAACCACCTAAAGGGTTAACACACTTACTGAATGTCATTTTGAATACTTTGAGGGGTGCAGTTTTTATAATGGGGTCATTTATGGGGTATTTCTAATATAAAGGCCCCTCAAATCCACTTCAAAACTGAAATGGTCCCTAAAAAATTTTGATTTTGAAAATTTTGTGAAATTGGAAAATTGCTGCTGAACTTTGAAGCCCTCTAATGTCTTCCAAAAGAAAAAACACGTCAACTTTATGATGCCAACATAAAGTAGACATATTGAATATGTGAATCGATATATAATTTATTTGGGATGTCAATTTTCCTTATAAGCAGAGAGTTTCAAAGTAAAAAAAAAATGCTAAAATTTCAAATTAGTATCGACAACAATTTACCACTAACATAAAGTAGAATATGTCACGAAAAAACAATCTTGGAATCAGAATGAAAAGTAAAAGCATCTCAGAGTTATTAATGCTTAAAATGACAGTGGTCAGATTTGCAAAAAAGGGCTGCGTCCTTAAGGGGTTAACTGGTCAAAACAAAATGGAGACTGAACAAGAAACCAAAGAGATTTTTTTACATAATAGACAAACAAGATAAATAACTGACATTGCTATAGAATTACAGAAACTCACAGCTACAGAGCCATCTAGTGGCACTAGACATACATAACCAACAATACATAACAATCCTACCCTTAGATCAGTGGTTCTCAACCTGGGGTACAAGAACCCCCAGGGGTACTTAGCAGTTCTCCATGGGGTACTTGAAAAAAAATCAGTAATGGCAGCCACAGCCACTGGCCTGGACCACTTTGAAAGAAATGGTAGGCTGACGTCACTGCACTGAGGAGCTGAGCAGGAGGACAGCAAATGGGAAGCGTGGGCACTGTGCTGCTGTGGGCAGTAACTACCATCAGCTTTGTTGCTCCACTGCCCCTGCAGACCGGAGACCTACTGCTATGAGACATAACAATAGGTCCTCAGACCAGAGCAGCAGCGGAGCACCAAAGCGGGAGAGTATAACTATATATGGGGGCAGTTTGGGGGCCTACAGCTATATTTGGGAACACAGAGGGGGGCCTAACAACTTTATGAGGACGCAATGCGGGTACAATTACTGTGTGTGATAATAAACATGGGGAGTTTGTAAATAGGTGGGCATTGTACTGCAGAAAGAAGCCTAAAATGTTTGTTTGGCTGGTCCTGTGGTGAAGTCTTGTATGGGAGAAATCTTAATGGCGGTCTAGGCCAGATAGTGAAGAAAAGTAAACAACTCTAGTTAGAGAAGACGTCACCTGTAAATCGGAGGACTGGGGACATAGGGAGAGGAACAGGGGGGCCTGTTATAGAGGAAAGTACAGCATATCAATTATACTATAATCATTACAAAATGTCTAATATGGGGGTACAATTTTTTGGGAATGGGCTTTCAAGGGGTATTCAGGCAAAAAAGGTTGAGAACCCACTGCTTTAGATAAAATAATTATCTAAATAACGGGACCAATAAACAATCCACCTTGGACGGTCTGATCAATATGAATAAGTCTCTTTTGAAGTGTCCCCACATTTGGTTTATCATCCCCAGGCACATCAGATGGTGGAGACTGTTCCTGTGCAGCCTTTAGAATATGGCCATCAGTAGTTCTTACTTTATAAGACACAGAGCCTGAAGTTTTCACTACAGTTGCTGGAATCCATCTTGGTCCCATTGCATAGTTTCTGGCATAGACACTATCCCCCACTTGAAAACAGCACATGGATGAGGAGTTATACTGTTTAGACAGTCTGACATCCTGCTTGTTTTGCAATTCAGATGTGAGATCAGGGTGAAGTCTGTCCAGACAGGTTTTGATCCTCCTGTTCATCAGTAGTTCTGCAGGGCTGCACCCTGTACTGGAGCATGGGGGTCACATGTTGTTGTAGTAGAAAATTTGCCAGTCTGGATTCCAATCTCCTACAATTCTCTTTAAGGCTAGAATTCCACTGAGGTTTTTCCTAACCAATTTTTTGTGTGTTTTTTTTCTTCTCGTCACAGATCCGTGTATGCAGAGGATTACGGCGGATGAACTCTATTTTTTTTTTTAATAAAATGGTTAACGAGGGCTGTGGGGGGGGGGGGTGTTTTTAAAATAAATTATTTTTCCAATGTGTTGTGGTTTTTTTTTAATTGAATTTTCAGGCTTAGTAGTAGAGCCGGTCTTATTGACGGAATCCGTTACTAAGCCAGGGCTTAGCGTTAGCCCCAAAAACAGCTAGCGCTGACCCCCAATTACTACCCCGGTACCCACTGCCACAGGGGTGCTGGGAAAAGCCGGTACCAACAGGCCTGGAGCGTCAAAAAATGGCGCTTCTGGGCCTAGACGGTAACAGGCTAGCATTATTCAGGTTGGGGAGGGCCAGTAACAATGGTCTTCACCCACCCTGGTAACGTCAGGCTGTTGCTGTTTGGTTGGTATTGTGCTGAGAATGAAAATACGGGGAACCCTATGCATTTTTTATAAATAAAAAACGTATAGGGTTCCCCATATCTTCATTCTCAGCACAATACCAACCAAACATCAACAGCCTGACATTACCAGGGTGGGCGAGGACCATTGTTACTGGCCCTCCCCAGCCTAAATAATGCCAGCCTGTTACCGCCTAGGCCCAGGAGCACCATTTTTTTGACACTGTAGGTCTGTTGTGCGGAACTACACGGACGCAGCGGGGACTGGAAGGAGGAAAGGGATTTCTTCATCTTCTGTATACACTATACACAGCTATCTATAGATAGCTGTATATACTGTATACCACCCAAAAGGGTTAACCTACACTGTGCAGCAGTATAAGTTAACTCTTTCCTTGCCGGGCTTGCGCATAGCGCACAGCTCAGCAAGGGGTTAAAGGAGAACTCCGGAATAGGAAAATTATTGTCCATACTGCAAGCAGTAAAAAAATAAATAGGTACATACCTTCCTTCGCTCCCCCGGTGCCTCTGGTAACCGGCTCCGGTCTCCACCGCGGTCCTCTTCCTGGTTGCCGGTGGTCGGCGAGTCATACTGCACTCAGCCAATCACCGGCCGCAGCGAAGTCCTGACTCGGCCGGCGATAGGCAGAGCGGCAGTGTGACGTTTTCGGACCCGAAAATGTCCATGGCAGGAGAGGTTTTCTATGGCGATTTGCTTCTAATCTAGACAGTTCCTGACACGGACAGAGGTGTCAGCAGAGAGCGCTTCCTGTGGAACACAGTAGCCAGGAGCAGTTGTGTGTGAAGCAGCTTTGGGTGTGTCCCTTTTTGTGTTTCTCCAGAGTTCCAGAGGCAGAGCAGGTGATTCACCAACCTTTCCCAGGGGTGTGGCAGGCTCCTTGGGAGAGTTTTCCCTGCATGGAGCCCCTGGCCTCCACTCCCCGTTCTTCCAGGCTGGCGGGGGGTGGAGAGAAAACAGCGACAGCCATTTTTCCGGCCGGAGGAAGAAGATCTGGCAGAGTCTGCAGCAATGCAGGCTCGGCTCCTCCGGCAATGGGTGCCAGCCAGAGATCCAGTGGAAGGAAGGCGAGGAGGCAAAGTATTGAGTTGTGGGCTGAGAGAGGGCCCGAAGAATCCAGCGAGACCTACTGCTCCCGCATGACCGCACGGTTTGCGGAATACGACCGCTGCGGTAGGGAGCTTAGGTTGATGAGAGAGGACCTGCGTGGAGCCCAGAATCTGGCATGCTCTGGGTCCAAAAAGAATAAACTGGAACAGAAAAAGAGGATTGCAGCCCTGAAGAAAGACATTACAAAGATGGAGGAGAGGAGAGCAGAGATCCTGGAGGGAAGCGGTCTCTTCAGGGAGAAGATGGAGAACCGGGATCGGTTTGCCGCCATGAAATCCCCAGGTAAGGTGGAGGTGGATGATGGGGAGAGTAGTGGCGGTGAAGAAAGAGAGGATGGTGGTGTTGGTGTAAAGGAGGAAGAGGTGGAGGAGAAGAAGTTGGAGGAAAGTGTACAGGTTGTGGAGGATGATGTATTGCCTGACCCTACTCCCTGTGACACCCAGACCACTAAGACTCAGGACAGCTACATAGAGCCGGCTCAGGTGGCACTACCGCTAAGCGATAGTGAGGATGATGATGTGGAGAGTGAGGCTGGGGGATTGCTGAGGGCTATAGTGATGCAGGAGTCCCCAGCCCACCTCCAGAATTTTACATTTGGTGATGACCAGTGTGATGACACATTAGTAAAAAGAAAGGCAAAAAAACAGAAGACCCAGGAAACTGTGCATTATGTGTTCCGTCCTTTCCAGCAGTCTGGGCCAGCTGCAAAGCTGGTTCAGGCTGCTGGGTCCTCTAAACTGCCAGACTCCGTTTCTGTGGTGGAACGGAGCCAGCATGGGGGATACAGCAAGGCGTCAGTAAAAGCTGCAGACGCAATAGATGTGAAGCCCACCCATCCTGCCGGTAGGGAGGGGCAGGATGGGCTCATGGTGGGCAGCGCGAGTTATGCCCCTGGGTGCTCGGGGGGCGGTTCCCCGAGTACTGTGGGCATTACCGGCACTGCAAGGCACTCCCCTGTGAGGGGGGGGAGTGTCCGGGCGCCGGGATTATCCACAGAGCCTGTGAAGTCGGGTGAAGCAGGTGCTGGCGCTGTGGGAGGAGCTGGGGTGCGCCCGGTGGGGCAGTCCCAGAATCAGGATGTGATAGCAGCCATGAAGGAGAAGCCATTGGCGTCGACCCCAGCAGCGGCTAAGCCAGCACAAAGGGCTTTACTAAAGCCAGCCATACTACAAGTCCCAGCCAGCCCAGAATTTGTTAGTCAGGACAAGAATGTAGGATGTGATATTGATGGGTGTAGTAGTGTTGTGGGTGAGAGGAGTGTATGTGGGAGTGTCAGTGGAGTGAATGTTGATGGGAGTGGTAATAGTATGGCTGGAAATAAAGAGGTTGAGAGTTGTGGTGTGAATGGTGTTGTAAGTGGTTCTGGCTCTGGGTCTGGTCCGGCTGCCCCCCCGGCAGTGACTGCTCCCAGGAGCTATGCTAATGTCGCTGCCGGGGGTTCAGGGGGGTCCCCGTCTCCGTCCGGCCCTGGGGGCCATTTGCAACAGCGCCTCCTGGAGGCTCTACGCAGGGGTGACAGGTCGATCCAGGTAGAGGGAAGGGGTGAGGTCGACCTGTCTTTCTGGATAGAGAGGCACGGTTTGGGGGCTTTCCGAGAGCGGAATGGGGAGGTGGTCTGGTCCCTCCCGACAACCGGGCAGGACAATAACCGTAGAAATGTGGTCCGTCTGATTTGGAGGGGCGAGGATGCGTGCCCACCTCGCGCTAAAGTGGTTGAGCTCCTCCTTCAGATGGAATTCAGGGCGAGTGACATCTTTGCCCTGATTCACCCCTACGGATCGTCTGAGTTTGACGTCAGTTTCGTTCGGCCGGAGGGGCTCGAACTCTTCTGGTCGAATTACGAAGTGGCAAAAAACGAGCCCGGCTGGCGGGATTTCGCCGTAAAGGCGATTTCCCGTCAGAATGCTGTCAAGAAGGTGACCGTTTTGACCCGTAACGAGTCACTTTCTTGTTATGACATCATGACCTGGCTCGGACGGTATGGGGATGTGACGGACATGCCCAAGAAAAACTTGGATGAGCACGGGATCTGGTCCGGGGCCTGGACGTTTTCCGTCAAACTCAAGCGTTCAGGGAGTACGGTTGCCCACATTCCGTCAGCCGCCTTCCTTGGACGTGATAGGATCCAGGTCTTCTACCAGGGGCAGCCTAAGGTCTGTCACAGGTGTGGCAGCCCCACCCACTTTAGTGCAGCCTGTACTGTACAGGTCTGCGCTTTGTGTGGTGGGGTGGGACATCTGGCCGCATCCTGTAGGCAGATCCGGTGCCACCTGTGTGGTGTCCTTGGGCACCCATTTAGCCGTTGTCCTAGCGCCTTCGCCCGTGCAGCGGCCGCTCCGGCTGAGGAGAGCTGTGAAGTTGCCTCGGCCGGGGAGGGTATGGGCAGGGATGGGGGTGCAACAGGGCTCGTGAGGAGGAAAAAGGGCCCCGCCAAACTAAGGCGGGAGGAAAATCGTAGAAGGAGTAGGGAGCTGGAGAGTGCCCAGGTGACGGGGGTAGCTCTGGCCTCTGCTCCTGGATGCGGCCCTGTAACCGCTGAAGCCCTGGAGGAGGATGTGCTGGATGGGGAGATCAGGAGGCTTCACAGAGAGGAAGGCAATATGGCCGACCCTTCCGATTCCTCCCACTATGAAAGTGTGGATGAGGAGAGTGGGGAGAGGCCTAAAAAGAAAGACAAGGGCAAAAGGAAAGGGAGAAAGAAGAGGTCAGAGCCCTCTGTTCCTTGTACTACGGGCCAGGTTCAAAACGGAAGCCTGACTGCCCCCCCTCTGGTTGACCTGTCAAACCGGTACCTCGTCCTCGATACCATCTCCTCCCCCTCCTTGGCTGGGGAGGGTGAGGGCGAGGTGCCTAGGGAGAAAGAGCCTCTGGGAGGAACTGGGCCCTGTCCTATTGAGGCACCTTCCTCAGAGGGCAGGGCTAGACCGGGGCCGGACGGAGACGGGGATAATATGGATCTATCTGAATCGAAAAAAAGATCCAAGAGTGGTCCTGCCCTCTCGTCTTCTTCGGGGGATGAGGGGGCAAAAAAGAAGGGAAAACAAAAGTAAAGGGTGTGGCCGTCTAATTTAATCACCCTGTATGGCGGCACTCACCCCATTGACGCTGGCATCTATTAATTGTGCCAGCATAAAGTCGGATACGGCTAGATTCGCAGCCTTTGATTTTCTTGGCCGCGTTGAAGCCGACATTTTCTTTTTACAGGAGACCAGGTTGTCAGATCTAGCCTCTCTGGTAAAAGCCAGAAGAGAGTGGAGGCGCGGTCCCTCCCACTGGTCTCTTGCGGCTGAGCCGTATAGTGGGGTGGCGGTCCTTTTTACCGCTCCTGTTGAATGCCGACGGGTTATTGAATTAGAAATGGGGAGGTGCCTGATCTTAGATGTCTTCATGAAGGGACAAGAGCTCCGGCTCATTAACATCTACGCCCCGCAAAGTAAGCGGGGCCGTAAAGATCTCTTTATGAGGATTAAGCCCTTTCTTTTTACGAGTCGGCAGGTGATCTTTGGAGGGGACTTCAATAATGTCACGAGGTCCCAAGATAGGAGAGGCTCCAATAGTCCGCTGACTTGCGATAGTGTGGCGCTGATTAGCATAGCTAGAGAAGCTCGCCTAGAGGATGCCCACATCCGGAGCCCCTCGGGCCACGTGGGTTTCACCTATCATCAAGGTAGTCGCAGGTCTAGGATAGATAGGTTTTATTTAAAGGAGGAAGCCGTCTCTTCTGCAGTGTCCGTGGTTGAGGTGGAGTTCTCCGATCACTGTATGATTTTGTTTTCCCTGAATGTTTCAGAAACCCCCCGGATGGGAAAAGGTTATTGGAAGCTGAATTCGTCCCTCCTGGAGGAAGCGGAGATAAGACAGTCCTTTGAGGATTTTCTTCAGAGTCAGGTACCTTTACTGGGCCTATGTAGTAGTAAGTCAGAGTGGTGGGAGATATTCAAGAAGCGGGTTGCGGGGTTCTTCCGCCAGCTCTCGAGCCTCAGGTCCCTGAACAGGTATCGCCTGTATCAGGGTCTGAGGAGGAAACTCGAGCTTCTTGTCTCGACTGGAGGTAGCCAAGAGGATATCTCCAGAGTGAAGTCCTTGCTGATGAGGTGTCAGTACGATAGGCACGCATCTTTGGTTTTTGAGAGGGATTTCGGGAAGTACCGCTCGCCCGACCCTTACAGAAACTGTAAGATGTCAGTGAGTAGTAAAGTCATTTCAGGACTGATTGATAGTACAGGATCTCTGAATCGGTCCAGATCAGGGATCTTGGAGATCGTCAGATCCTTCTACTCTCACCTCTTGGGAAGGAAGGATCTGGATCGGGATGTGATGTCGGGTTTCCTGGCTGAAACCATTCCTGAGCCAGGGGTAGACCCCTCTCTTGGCGTTTTGGCAGAAGAGATCAGGGAAGAGGAAGTGAGACTGGCGATCGAGGGGCTTGCCCCCAAGAAGTCACCAGGTCCGGATGGCTTAACATCTGAGTGGTACAGGACCTTTAAGGAGTCTTTAGCTCCCCTCTTGACTGAGGTATTCAATGAGTGTCTCTCCTCGGGCACTCTGCCAAAGTCAATGAGGAGGTCAGCCCTGATTCTTCTCTCAAAGGGTAAAGATCCCAGCCGTATTGAGAATTGGAGACCCATAGCTCTTCTCAATACGGACAGGAAGCTTCTGGCCAAGATACTGTTTAATCGGCTGGTGAAGTTTGCACCCCGGCTCCTTTCGGAGGCCCAGCACTGCACTGTTCCAGGCCGAAGCACCTTAAGTGCTGTCCTTAGTGTCAGGGAGGCAGTGGAGCGGAGTAGTGCGGGTTTCTGGAAGGGGTACTTGCTGTCCTTGGATCAGGCCAAAGCATTTGATCGGGTGAACCACGAGTACCTCTGGTCCGTCCTCCTGAGATATGGCTTACCGAGTACTTTTGTTAATTGGCTTAAGATCTTGTATGCAGGGGCAGAGAGTTTCCCACTGGTGAACGGGTGGTCTGGCCACTCTTTTGGAGTGGGGTCTGGAGTCCGTCAGGGTTGTCCTTTGAGCCCGCTGTTATATGTGTTCGCGATCGATCCCTTCCTTAGGAGGGTGAGTTGCGGACCGTTGGTGGGAGTCGGGATGAGTTTGGCGGAGCCGGGGGCCATCCAGGGGGTAGTGGCGTACGCCGACGATGTCACTATTTTCGTCTCCTCGAGAGAGGGGGTTGATGTGGTGATGTCGGAGGTGGAACGCTACTCGGAGGCATCCGGGTCTAAGATCAACCGGGATAAGTGTGAGAGTCTCTGGCTGGGAGGGGGGGATCCCACGTTTGATCTCCCGGACACCCTTCCAGGGCCCCAAGAATCAGCAAAAGTCTTAGGCATCACATTTGGCCAGGATGATTATCCCACCAAAAACTGGGATGGTAAGCTCCAGGATGCCACTCAGAAGGTGGACCAGTGGAAGGGTTGGTCTTTGACCCTCAGGGAAAGGGTACACCTGATCAAATCGTACCTGCTCCCCTTGTTTATCTATCTGGGCAGCGTATGTATCTTGCCAGAGGCTTACTACACTAGGATCTACAGCCTGTTTTTTCAACTGTTATGGGGGAACAGGATGAACCTAGTCAAGAGGGAGGTTACGTACCGCACGAGGAGACTAGGGGGTTTATCTATGGTAAACCCTGTGGTGTTCTTAACAAACACCTTTTTAAAAGCTAACATCTCAAACCTCTGGTCAGAGAGGGCTCCTCCGTGGGTACTCTCCTGCAGGGAATGGTTTCGGCCTTTCTTCCAGGAATGGGAGACAGGAGGGCAAGTGAAGGACCTCCGTACGCCCCATGGATATCTTCCGGCTTACGCTACCCCGACTCTGAAGGCGATACGTCGGTGGGGTCTGGGAGTGTGGGAGATCAGGACCCAGTCAAGGCAGTTCCTTGACAAACGGGTTCTGTTGACCCACTTCCAGAAGCCTCTGGCACTCAGGGACTGCCCAGGTCGGGATCTGAGGGTGGGGTTGTACCTTTTAAACATGAAAAGGATCCCCCAGAAGTTTTGGGACTTGGCCTGGCGCTGCTTTCAGGGGAAGCTATATGTAAGGGACAACCTGAAGTGCAGGAACTCTGATGACCGGGGATGTCCCCGAGAAGAGTGTGGGGACACGCTGGAAAGCATGGACCATTTCCTGCTTCATTGTCCCTTTAATATAGGGGTTTACAACCGGGTGGGCGCTTCCATCGGCTGGAGTCAACTTGCCGGCCTTACCTATCCGGAGTGGGCTTATGGGGCATTCAGGACACTGGGTGGCCGAGACCGGGGCACTTTATTCTTAGTTAGTTTAGTGGTTAGGTACTACACGTGGAATGCACGGTGTTTAGTGTCGACCCAGCAGAAAATCCTCTCCGAGGTGGAGGTCTGTAGGAATATCACCGGTGACCTCGGGAAGATCAGGTCTTTGGAGTATGGCAGTCTTGGTACCAGTAGGGCTTCTCTCCTGTGGAGAGGGTTTTCTTTTGATGTGCCCTAGGTACTAGATCTTTTGGGTAGAGTACCTTTATTTTGGATAGGGGAAGTGTGATAGGGATAGAGATAGGGTGAGAGTAGGGTTAGCTTTAATGGAGGGATAGAATTAGGGAGAATTGTAGGGGGAGTTAGGAAAAGAGTTAAAAATTATTTTGGTGTATCAAGTCTGCCATCCTTCTTTCTGGTGGTGGGCTAATGCATGTGCACGCTAGCTTTTTTGTTTTGTTTTAAGCTGATATGGCATGAAGGGCTTACAGGCGACCAAACTTGGGCCTAAAGTGGGTTGTGGTTCAGTGTCTGTTAGTTAGTATGTATAAGTTTGTGTATAAGTTGGTTGGGTGGAGTGCTAGGTGGGGAGGGTGTATTTGTGGGTGGTGGTGTGTTTTCGTGTTTTTGGGGGACCTGACATGGGTCAGTTAAGGACAGAACTTTGTAAACTGTAGAGGAACGGTATGGACTCTGACCCATGTGCAGGAGGGGTGGTGTGGGTGAGGGCACAGTTCGAGTGTAGGGATTTCCTGTAATTTTTTTTTTTTTTTTTTTTTTTTTTTTTTTTGTAGGTTTCTGTAAATAGGGTGCATATATTTATGTTTATATACTATAATTTATTAATTTCTATTAGTGATTTTGTATCTATTTGGTTTTGTATCTACATCATTTTATATTGTCTCATATTATAGTTATGGCAGTCGGACCAGTTGTTGTGTTATGTGTTTTTGTTTATTTATTTAGATTTTTAATTTTTATATTTTTTTATTTATTTATTTTCCCCTTTTGTTTTGTTTCCCGAGTATGGATGGTTTTGAGTCACAGCCGGGTAGTGCTAATTTTATGTTTATGTTTAAGCCAAGTTGTGCTGTTTATTTTTATTTATTTATTTCTTTATTTTTATAATTATTATTTATTTATTTTTTTATTTTTTACCCCCCCCCCCCCCCGAGTATGGATGGTTTGAGTTACAGCCAGGTAGTGCTAATTTTATGTTTATGTTTAAGCCAAGTTGTGCTGTTTTTATGTTCATTTTTGGTATGTGTGTCAGTGGGTTTTTGTTTGTTTGTTTTCTTTTTGCTTTGTAAAGCTGGGCTGGCCGGTTAGGCAGGGTTTTGTTTTTGATTTATATTATAGCTGGTTAAGCTTGTTTTTTGTTGTATTGGATAAGTTTTGTATTTTTATAATAAAAAGAGTGTCAGCAGAGAGCACTGTTGTCAGACTGGAAAGAACTTCACAACTTTCTCTGTAGCATACAGCTGCTGATAAGTACTGGAAGGCTTCAAATTTTGAAATAGAAGTAATTTACAAATCTGTTTAACTTTCTGGCACCAGTTGATTTCAAAACATTTGTTTCCCATTTGTTTCCACTGGATTTCCCCTTTAAGCACTTGGGTATGACCAGCTCTGGGAATTACCACTCTGTTACCCCAGAGGAAACAACCCTTGTAGAGTTCATGCTGCTTTCATTTAAAAGGTTTAAATTAAATTTACTAATTTTGAATTTTCCAAACCCAATTCAATACTCTTGCAAAAATTGGATTTATAGCAGTTATGGGAGCAAAATTTGTAGATTGTAATAGAGGATTTGAAAGTGATCCCAGCATAAAAATCAGCAGTTTGTATTGGGAAGTGGTAAGAGAATCAGCATTGTTGATCACTTTTCCTGGCCGTTACTGGAACTCAGCATCATATGCATTTAGCATTAAAAGGGTACTCCGCTGAAAAATATCGGCCCCCTGCAAGCAGACATCTTATCCTCTGGATAGGGTATAAGTTTTTTTTTTTTTTTTTTGGGGGGGGGGGGGGGGGGGGGGAGTACCCCTTTAAAGACCATCACAGCATACATGGAGATATTATCTGAGGGGTAGGCCCATCATTTTTTCAATGACACGAGAGGCTTGTGGTCTGTTATAATAGTGAAATGTTTTCCACATAAGTATTCGTGGAATTTCTTAGTAAGCAATTGTCCTCCATTAACAGTGTGACTTAAAACTGCCCCTATTGTATAATGGGAGGCATCACCGGTTAGAGTAAGAGGCTTGTGTAGATCATAATGCACCAATACATGACAATTTCTTGGCATCCTGGAAGGCCTAGTCGCGGCTATATCGTTTAGAAATGAATGATAATTCAGATGACCCAAATATGCTTGTAATTCTGTTTTATTTCTGGGAATTGGGGCTTCATAAATTTCTATGACTTTTTTTGTCTGTTGGTTTAATTCCAAACACATCAACCCTGTATCCAAGGAACTCCACAATAGGCAAACCAAACAAACATTTTTTATTTTTTAAGTTTTAATCCAACATCTTTAACCCCTTAAGGACGCAGGACGTAAATGTACGTCCTGGTGAGGTGGTACTTAACGCACCAGGACGTACATTTACGTCCTAAGCATAACCGCGGGCATCGGAGCGATGCCCGTGTCATGCGCGGCTGATCCCGGCTGCTGATCGCAGCCAGGGACCCGCCGGCAATGGCCGACGCCCGCGATCTCACGGGCGTCCGCCATTAACCCCTCAGGTGCCGGGATCAATACAGATCCCGGCATCTGCGGGAGTTCGCGATTTAAATGAACGATCGGATCGCCCGCAGCGCTGCTGCGGGGATCCGATCATTCATAACGCCGCACGGAGGTCCCCTCTCCTTCCTCCGTGCGGCTCCCGGCGTCTCCTGCTCTGGTCTGTGATCGAGCAGACCAGAGCAGAAGATCGCCGATAACACTGATCTGTTCTATGTCCTATACATAGAACAGATCAGTATTAGCAATCATGGTATTGCTATGAATAGTCCCCTATGGGGACTATTCAAGTGTAAAAAAAAATGTAAAAAAATGTAAAAGTAAAAAAAAGTGAAAAATCCCCTCCCCCAATAAAAGAGTAAAACGTCCGTTTTTTCCTATTTTACCCCCAAAAAGCGTAAAAAACATTTTTTATAGACATATTTGGTATCGCCGCGTGCGTAAATGTCCGAACTATTAAAATAAAATGTTAATGATCCCGTACGGTGAACGGCGTGAACGAAAAAAAAATTAAAATGTCCAAAATTCCTACTTTTTTAATACATTTTATTTAAAAAAAAATTATAAAAAGTGTATTAAAAGTTTTTTATATGCAAATGTGGTATCAAAAAAAAGTACAGATCATGGCGCAAAAAATGAGCCCCCATACCGCCACTTATACGGAAAAATAAAAAAGTTAGAGGTCATCAAAATAAAGGGATTATAAACGTACTAATTTGGTTAAAAAGTTTGTGATTTTTTTTAAGCGCAACAAGAATATAAAAGTATGTAATAATGGGTATCATTTTAATCGTATTGACCCTCAGAATAAAGAACACATGTCATTTTTACCATAAATTGTACGGCGTGAAAACAAAACCTTCCAAAATTAGCAAAATTGCGTTTTTCGTTTTAATTTCCCCACAAAAATAGTGTTTTTTGGTTGCGCCATACATTTTATGATATAATGAGTGATGTCATTACAAAGGACAACTGGTCACGCAAAAAATAAGCCCTCATACTAGTCTGTGGATGAAAATATAAAAGAGTTATGATTTTTAGAAGGCGAGGAGGAAAAAATGAAAACGTAAAAATTAAATTGTCTGAGTCCTTAAGGCCAAAATGGGCTGAGTCCTTAAGGGGTTAAATTTCTGTAATACTGTCCTTAGCTGATCAGCTAATACTTCTATTGAGTCTGCCGCAAAGAGGACATCATCAAAATAGGAAAGAACTCCTGGAAGTCCAACTCTGAAAAAGTCCTGGATCAATACAAACTCCAAACTGCAAGCAGGTGGCCTTAAAGGAGTTATCCACCATGAGGTGATTTTTGTACGTACCTGGCAGACAGTAACGGACATGCTTAGGAAGGATCTGCGCTTGTCTTGGGGCTAAATGTCTATGTTGTGAGATTACCATAATACTGTGGCTAGCTTTTTGTGAACTGGTATTTCCTGTTTGAGTTTTCTTTTTTTGACTACAAATCCCACAATTCCATTTTCCTCCCTCCCACACATCAGCCACCCCACCCATTGAAACATAAATGAACTGCATCCATTCAAAGACCTGTGGTTTTCAATCAGGGTGCTTAAAGCTGTTGCATTAGTTGCAGATTGATCTCTCTCCCACCAAGCGATCGCTCCACCCATTGAAGCAGACAGGTTCCCTGTCATCAGCTGACTAGTGATGTCAGGTCTCGGCCACATTGCAACCTGGGAAAAATCTGAGACAACAGTCATTTTGTATGCTGTTAAAAAAATAAATATTGGAGTGAAAATCACAGAAGAATTGTGAGAAAACCGTCACACAGGTACAGACACTATATTATGAACTACACTAACTTTACAACCCCTGTAGCATAGTCAAATAAAAAAAATCCTGGAATACCCCTTTAAAGGGGTACTCTGGTGGAAAAAAAATTTCAAATCAACTGGTGCTAGAAAGTTAAACAGATTTGTATAGTACTTCTATAAAAAAAAATCTTAATCCTTCCAGTTCTTACCAGCTGCTGTATACTACAGAAGAAGTTGTATTTATTTCTTGAGTTCTTTTCTTTCTGTCCACAGTGCTCTCTGATGACACCTCTGTCCTTGTCAGGAACTGTCCAGAGTTCAAGAAAATCCCCATAGAAAACCTCTCCTGCTCTGGACGGTTCCTGATCCGGACAGAGGTATCAGCAGAGAGCACTGTGGTCAGACAGAAGAGAACTTCAGAAAGAAATACAACTTCTTCTGTAGTATACAGCAGCTGATAATCCTTCCAGTACTTAAGATTTTTAAATAGAAGTAATTTACAAATCTGTTTAACTTTCTGGAACCAGTTGATTTGAAAAAAAAATAGTTTTACACCGGAGTACCCTTTTAAATGCTCCTTTGTATGTAATAATTGGGCATCAGCAGCTGCGTCATCTACAACTAGTTGCTTTTAAGCTTGTGCTAGATCCAATATAGCAATAATTCTTCCTTCAGCCAAGGTACTAAGTATCTGACTGACAGCAGGAATCTGGTACGGGTGATCTTGTAGTGCTTTGTTAATTGTACATTTACAATCAGCACAAATTCTGACTTCACCATTTGGTTTTAGAACAGGGACAATAGGTGTAGCCCAAGTAGGGTGTGTAACCCCGAATAATGAACCTTGCGCCCTCAAGCGATCAATTTCTGCATCTAATTTTGGAAATGGAACAGGTCGTGGTTTCATGCATACTGGTGTTAATTTTGGATCTAGTTTAAAATATATTGGTTGGTCCTGTGAATTTTCTAAGACCTTCTTCATAAACAACAGAAAAGTCTTTAGTGGTATCCTGCAGATAGTCCACTTTCACATGGTGTATTTCTATTGATAGAATACCTAGAGGTTCAAACCAATCTACTCCTAGTAAACTTGCACGGTGACCTTTAGTGATGAGGAGTCGCAGATTGCCTGTCTTTTCCATAGTACACATTGACATAACATGCTCCTATTATTTCCTGTTTATTATAATCTGTAAGTCTAAGATCACAACGTACTGTAGGAGGACTATTTGTGGGCCATGATGTATGAAAAGTTTCCTCAGAAATTAATATTGACATCCAGAATTCACCTCTATTTTGCATTTTGTGGCGCACATTGGGGGAATATTCAAAGACTTGTGTTATTAGGGCTCTTTATTTTCAGAAGTGTGTTTGGTCTTTTGCTAATTTGGGGCAAATAGCACACTTAGCAAATCATTTAATACCAGGTATACTTGGTATTAACTGCGACACTTTGTGAACCAGAAACTGGTGCTAAACCTTTGCAAATAGGGTGTTAATAGCGCAAAAAGCCTAACCACGCCCATTTAAAAACAATTAGCTAACAGAGTGCTAAATTGGGTGCTAAATATCTGAATATGTGGTGCTAAGTGTGCGCCTCATTGGAAGCAAACGTGACGCAGCTAAAGCAAAAAAGTGGCGCTAAATTCTTTGAATATAAACTGTGTGGCGCATTAGCCCCAGAGTACCCTCCCCCTAACAAGCCCCTTAGTTAGCCCGATCCTTGCAGTGGCAGACACCAGAGAGGAGCGTTAGGGGGAAAAGCCTGCAACGACACTGGGGAAACCAACATCCAGTCTCTAGGCTGCTCCCAAGGAGTAGGCCTACAGGAAGCAACTGTCCGGGGACCTTCAGCTCAGACGTGCAGGGTGACTTGCGGTCTTCAGGGAGACAAGTTCCCAGGCTTCCTATCGGCAGGACATGAAACCGTAAGTTAACCCCTTAAGGACGCAGGACGTAAATGTACGTCCTGGTGAGGTGGTACTTAACGCACCAGGACGTACATTTACGTCCTAAGCATAACCGCGGGCATCGGAGCGATGCCCGTGTCATGCGCGGCTGATCGCAGCCAGGGACCCGCCGGCAATCTCGCGGGCGTCCGCCATTAACCCCTCAGGTGCCGGGATCAATACAGATCCCGGCATCTGCGGCGGTTCGCGATTTAAATGAACGATCGGATCGCCCGCAGCGCTGCTGCGGGGATCCGATCATTCATAACGCCGCACGGAGGTCCCCTCTCCTTCCTCCGTGCGGCTCCCGGCGTCTCCTGCTCTGGTCTGTGATCGAGCAGACCAGAGCAGGAGATGACCGATAATACTGATCTGTTCTATGTCCTATACATAGAACAGATCAGTATTAGCAATCATGGTATTGCTATGAATAGTCCCCTATGGGGACTATTCAAGTGTAAAAAAAAATGTAAAAAAATTTAAAAGTAAAAAAAAGTGAAAAATCCCCTCCTCCAATAAAAAAGTAAAACGTCCGTTTTTTCCTATTTTACCCCCAAAAAGCGTAAAAAACATTTTTTATAGACATATTTGGTATCGCCGCGTGCGTAAATGTCCGAACTATTAAAATAAAATGTTAATGATCCCGTACGGTGAACGGCGTGAACGAAAAAAAAAAAAAAAAAAAGTCCAAAATTCCTACTTTTTTAATACATTTTATTAAAAAAAAAATTATAAAAAATGTATTAAAAGTTTTTTATATGCAAATGTGGTATCAAAAAAAAGTACAGATCATGGCGCAAAAAATGAGCCCCCATACCGCCACTTATATGGAAAAATAAAAAAGTTAGAGGTCATCAAAATAAAGGGATTATAAACGTACTAATTTGGTTAAAAAGTTTGTGATTTTTTTTAAGCGCAACAATAATATAAAAGTATATAATAATGGGTATCATTTTAATCGTATTGACCCTCAGAATAAAGAACACACGTCACTTTTACCATAAATTGTACGGCGTGAAAACAAAACCTTCCAAAATTAGCAAAATTGCGTTTTTCGTTTTAATTTCCCCACAAAAATAGTGTTTTTGTTTGCGCCATACATTTTATGATATAATGAGTGATGTCATTACAAAGGACAACTGGTCGCGCAAAAAACAAGCCCTCATACTAGTCTGTGGATGAAAATATAAAAGAGTTATGATTTTTAGAAGGCGAGGAGGAAAAAATGAAAACGTAAAAATTTAATTGTCTGAGTCCTTAAGGCCAAAATGGGCTGAGTCCTTAAGGGGTTAAAGGGGTACTTCGGTGGAAATTTTTTTAAAATCAACTGGCGCAAGAAAGTCAATCAGACTTGTAAATTACTTTATTTAAAAATCTTAATCCTTCTACTACTTATCAGCTGCTATATCCGCCACAGAAAATATAAGATGCAAGCAAAAAAAAACTATTTGGGAGCAGCCTTCAATCTTCCTACTATCGTAGACAATAATACAATCTTTAAGAGACTCCAAACTTACACTTTATGAGTGGTCTCCAGAGGCTGACCACTCACTAATCCAAAATCGCATCCAAGTGTTAATATTCACTTAAATCTACTACCATCCTCTCTGTTCAGAATCTTCATCCTCGATTTATAGAATAAAGCAACAAGAAAAACAAAACTGGAGAGCGGACTATACAGCCAGAAACTTATTTGAACTAAACGCGCACTTACGTCACCGAAGGGAGTAATTTGATTCACCATTCCCCCAGAGCCGGCATGCTTGTCAGTAGAGATGAGCGAACTTACAGTAAATTCGATTCGTCACGAACTTCTCGGCTCGACAGTTGATAACTTTTCCTGCATAAATTAGTTCAGCTTTCCGGTGGGCTGGAAAAGCTGGATACAGTCCTAGGAGACTCTTTCCTAGGACTGCATCCACCTTTTCCAGCCCACCGGAGCACCGGAAAGCTGAACTAATTTATGCAGGAAAAGTCAGCAACCGCCGAGAAGTTCGTGACGAATCGAATTTACTGCAAGTTCGCTCATCTCTACTTGTCAGAATCTCCCGGCATCTTAGCTTCCTTTGTTTTCACTATTTCACAGGGACTTCTCCTGATTAATTCAGACCCAAAGCTTCTGTATAATACACAATAACAATTACACAATTCAGGTATACAAATCCAACACGTTGCGGGACACAGCCCTTCCTCAGGGATTATAACACACTAACATCTATGTCTTCTAGGCATCTAGGCATAGATGTTAGTGTGTTATAATCCCTGAGGAAGGGCTGTGTCCCACAATGCGTCAGATTTGTATACCTGAATTGTGTAATAAATTCTTATTGTGTATTAGACCGAAGCTTTGGGTCTGAATTAATCAGGAGAAGTCCCTGTGAAATAGTGAAAACAAAGGAAGCTAAGATGCGGGGAGATTCTGATAAGCATGCCGGCTCGGGGGGAATGGTGAATCAAATTACTCCCCTCGGTGAAGTGCGCTTTTAGTTCAAATAAGTTGCTGGATGTATAGTGAATAGAAAGTCCACTCTCCAGTTTTGTTTTTTCTTTTTGCTTTATATGCTCCACAGGAAGTTCTTTTCTTTTTGAATTCCTTTTCTTTCTGACCACAGTGCTCTCTGCTGACACCTCGGTCCATGTCAGGAACTGTCCAGAGTAGAAGCAAATCCCCATAGAAACCTCTCCTGCTCTGGACAGTTCCTGACATGGACAGAGGTGTCCGCAGAGAGCACTGTGGACAGACAGAAAAGAAATTCAAAAAGAACTTCCTCTGTAGTATACAACAGCTGATACGTACTGAAAGGATAAAGATTTTTAAATAGAAGTAATTTAAAAATCTGTTTAACTTTCTGGTATCTGTTGATTTAAAAATCACTGGAGTACCCCTTTAAGTGGGGAGAAGTGTGTGTTTTTCTCTCCTCAGGTTTTCTGTCCCACAGTGGGAGGTCTTTCCTGGGGTGCTGTCATAGGTGTGGGGGGTAAAACCTGAATTTGAGAACACACCCTGCAAGAATTAAAGGACATCTGCTGGGTATCATGGAAGAGTAGGGCTCCCTTAAACCTGTTCCCGTGAGAGATACCTGGAGTTAGCATCTCCCCTTGGAGTATGGGAAGGACATAGAATCTGGTACTCGTTTCTCTAACCTGAGGTGCTGGTTATACACAAGAGGGCAGTTATACTTCTAATGTTCTATATTATAATGTGACAGCATCCCATGTTTTTTAGTCTTATGCCTGTAAGTAATGTGGACCCACACTTTACTTTGTTTTGGTTCATGTTTTGTTTTGGTTGTTACTCCCGATCCTTTCTTGGTATACTATGTAACTACTGGCTGGACTGAGCCTCTGGACTTAGCTGACCTGCCACGCTGTTTGCGTGCCGACTATAAAGCAAAAAGGACTCAGTGTTAGCGCATTTTCGAAGTTGTGTTCAGTTATACTCAGATTTGTATTATATATGCTTCTTATCTACTACTGTACTACCTTATTCCTTATTATTGTATACTGGAAAAAGTTTGAATTTGTTCAAGATTTTGCTCTGTAAAAACTTCAATAAAACTCTTTTGAAACGTAAAGGACATCTGCTGTGCAATATAACTTATCCCCTATCCGAAGTATAGAGGAAAAGTTATAGATCACGGGGGTCCAAGCGCTGGGCCCCCCCCGGGATCTCCTGGATGGGTCCGCGGCGGTATGCTGGAAAGGGGGTGCTCCGTTCCCGCATGACGCGGTGGCCGACACGCCTCCTCCATGTACCCCATGCTGGGGACGAAACTGCAATTCCAGCAGACTGCCGCAGCCCCGTCCAGGAGATCCCAGGGGTGCCCCAGCGCTCGGACCCCCCATGATCTATTACTTATCCCCTATCCTTTGGATAGGGGATAAGTTATGTTGCGCTGGAGTGCTCCTTTAACTTGTGAGTAAAATTTATTGAAGTACCTTAAAAGAAAACATGAAAAATTTGAAGGAAAAAAAACACCCATAGAATGAGTTGGTCTAGTTAAAAGAGTAGAAGTCACTGAGGAAGTCTCCCCAGCAGAGACATGCATGTTATGCCAACACTTTTCTGTACTTTCCTAATGGGGTATGTAGACTTCATAGAGGCGGTGTCTATGCTCTGGCCTACTCTTTATTAGTCAGCAGATCTGGCTAACTAATACATTGTCTACCATTTAATGTGTGCTAAGGACCTCAATTTTACATGTATAAAAATACAGCAGTAATGTAGTTTACGGGTAGGGCCACATGTGCCGTACTTTTCTGCGTATTTTCCTACTCAATGAAGTCAATGAGCAGCAAAATCAGCAGCATATTTTGCTACTCATTGACTTCAATGTGTGGAAAAATATGCAGCAGCAAAATACAGCACATGTGACCCTACCCTAGGGATGTATTTACATGTACAAAATCATGCGCATATTTGATACACAGGATTTGAAGCTGGGTTCAGTCATTTAGTTTACATTGAAATCTGCAGCTTCAAATCCTGCGCAGCATACAATATGTGTGAATACACCCATAGGGTACCTTCACACGTACAGGATCTGCAGCATATTTTGTGCAGCTGATTTTTCTCCCCATTTACTTCAATAGGTAGCAAAATCAGATATGCAGCAGATATGCAGCAGATCCTGTATGTGTGAACATTGAACCTTTAAATCTTGTCCATCAGATATGCGCTGGATACTGTACATGTGAATATACCCAAAAAACAAAAAGCAGTTGTTAAAAGGAGCAGATCTGTAGTGCAATATAACTTATCCCCTATCCAAAGGATAGGGGATAAGTTATAGATCGCCTGGGTTCCGAGCGCTGGGGCCCCCTGGGATCTCCTGGACGGGGCCACAGCAGTATGCTGGAAAGGGGGCGTTCTGTCCGCGCATGATGCGGCGGCCAACACGCCCCCTCCATGTACCCCAGAGAGATACATGGAGGGGGCGTGTCTGCCGCAGCTTTCTGCTGGGGACGAAACTTCACTTCCTGCAGACAGCCGAAGCCCCGTCCAGGAGATCCCGGGGGCCCCAGCGCTCGGGCCCCCCGCAATCTATATCTTATCCCCTATAAGTTATTTTGCGCTGGAATACTCCTTTAACTATATGTATTAGATTTGTAGTTTTTGTAGCATTGGCGTTGAAACCATGGCAGCATGCACCTACATTTATTTATCTGTTTTTGGATGGGCTGACCTGCATGGTTTTGTTTTTGGTGACAATTTTTTTCTTTTGGGGGCACAATGCTATTATTTAGTCCCTAAGAGTCCCCTCCATCAGCACAGCTATTTCTCATTCTTTTCATTTTATTTCAGGGGCCAAGACCAGAACTAGGCTGTTTGCCAGTAGTACAAACAGGTTCTCTCTCTCCCTGAATTGTCTGGCCAATCACAGGACAGCACTTACTCACAATCCCTTTTCTGCTATGCCATTACAAAGTTAGTGCTGAAGAAAGCGCACTGAGCTGAAGAGGTGGCCACTTTACTGTGGAATGATTTACACAGTACTACAGATGCAGGGATGTGGAAATCCTATCGCCCTGACGCCCACTACGACATGTAGTACCGGGCGCTGGGCAGGTGAATTTTTCATAAATTTAGCCCTGTATTGGGTAAGCACGGCCGTACCGACTTCCCCCTTTATATTAATAATGCCGGTGCTCCATACCCAGCGCCCCCCGGCTGATTCCTATAGCTGGGGGCGCCACTAATAGCCCGGCATGCGGCAATCGCCGCGGGCGGCTATTAACCCTTTAGATCGCCGCTGTCAAGGTTGACAGCGGCGTTTAAAGGGATCTTATAACCATCGAAGTGTATCCAATACTGGACAAACCCTTTAGAAAAAGTATAGAATTACAGTGGCTTCCTATAACCATTCCCCCCCCCCCCCCCCCCCCCCCCCGCAGAGCAAGGTAGCCGGAGGGCTTACTACTTCATCCATTGCTGCCCCCTGGATCTGCATTTGATTGAGCCTGCCTTGGCACGTGGGAAGAGGGTTATTGACTGGGTTTATACACTGGGTTTGCAAGGTGCTAGGTGAGCAGAACAGAAAAAGAGCAGCAATCAGGGAAAGGGTTACATAAAAGTAGCCATGGTCTAAGCAGTGAACTGCTGATAAAAATTACGACTAAAAGGGGGATTACATTTGGGAGCCAGCACTGTGCAAAGGAAAAAACACACATATTCAAACAATAGACAGCTGCGAAGAACTTGATGAGAAGCCTTGATTTACCTTTCATGCACAGCATGGACTCCCTGGAGGAGGCAGACAGGTTCAGATTTACATGCAAACAGTCTCTGTCTTTCTCTCTTCCCTGCATAGCACTAGAAAAGCCTCAGACCCACTTCCTGTGTTCTGTCTTGGTCTCCATGCTTCTAGGGACTGAATTTCCCGAGCAGGCATTAGTCAAAGGTTTTTAGAGAAGGAAGACACCTAGTGGACAAAACCTGTGTGCTTTTTCTGTGATAAGAAGTCTTTTTAGGTAAACAAACATTCAGATTTACATTCACACGTGTTATAGATCACGCAGGCTATCACATGGAGGGAAGTTGTTTGATACACTAGTGACCATTTAACCTCCCATACAGTGGGCCCATAGAACCAGGAAACCAGTCTCTAAAGCAAGTGAGGAGAATTTTTTTTTTAAACAAATATATATATATGAAAACTGTATACACATCAGGAAATGTATCAAAACCTGAGCAGAGGAAAAATTGTCCAGTTGCCCATAGCAACCAGATTACTACTTTCATTTTCCACAGACCTTTTCATAAATGAAAGAAGCAACCTGATTGGTTGCTATGGGCAACTCAGCAACTTTTCCTCTGGACAGGTTTTGATAAATCTCCACCAGGTGAAGATTCTGTAGTGTGAATGAGTCCTAACAGGTGTACTATTAACAAACTGCATGGTGCCAATGCATGCATGGCCTTACAAGAGGCGACTGCGGAGTTAGATAACTTCTTGAGAACCCTTCCTCCTGAAACTCTGACTTAAGTTGGGAAATCAGACCCTTCTGATAAAGCCCTACTGCTGAAGACATTACATTAAATATGGGACCTGCACAAGTATACTACATTATACTGACAGAGCTAGTAGAGAAGTCCAGATACAGGGTCTTGCCTTCTTTAGGGTTTCATAGTATCACAGCATATGGCAATTTATGGTCCCAACCAAGGAAAGGTTGTTCCAGATCAAGTGCTGCTCCATGAAAGTCCAACATACTACCACACAAGGACTGTCTCCTGCCCCTCACACCTTCTTGGGCACATTGGTGATGATGGGTTTCGGTCGGGTTTTAAAAATGATCTTCCTCTTAATAAGTGCTGTTACATTGTACTTTGTTTCTGTCACATTTCCGCTGTCCATGGTGCCTTCTGAGGATAGACTGTTACTCTTCACAAGGACAGCAAATGGCTTCTCCAGACGTGCCACTTTACCGTATAAGATGTGATGTCCAATGATGAGAAGAGGGACCCCCTGGAGAAGAACAGTAGAAAACAGCAATCAGATATATGCTACATGGATAAAAGTATTAACCCCTTAAGGAACAAGGGCGTACACGTATGCCCCAAGTCCGCTCCCTTTCTATAACGCGGGGTCACGCTGGGATGGCTGGAACCTGTGGCTAATAGCGCACGTCACCGATCGCGGTGCCGCGCGCTATTAACCCTTTAGACACTGCATTTAAAGTTGATCGCCAAGTCTAAAGTTGTAAAAAAAAAATCACTCGTGCTGATCGGTGAAAGGTGAAATCGCGGTGTTCGGATTAGCTAGGACGCATCAGGAGGGTCCCTTAGCTGCCTCCTGTGCGTCAGATCCCCGAATGACTGCTCCGTGCCTGAGATCAAGGCAGGAGCAGTCAAGTGGAAGAATCAATGATCATTGCTATTCTATTGCATAACAATGATCAGTATAAAAGATCGGTGTAATGCATGTTAAAGCCCCTAGAGGGAGGATTTCCTCCCTCCTAGATCCTTCACAAACCACTATGTTAATATTAAAAAGTGAAAGCATTTAGGAACCACTGGAGTGTTTAGGATCCACATAGTGGGTTGGCAAGTACCCAGATGCATAAAAATTGCCAAAAATTGACAGTGGCTATATAGAAGCACAATATTAAGAGTTGGATGGAGGGGTGTAAAGATTTTCTGCCAATGGACTCTGGAGCAGTGAAAATGTATTCCACTGGCAGTCTGATGGTCTAGGTTTGGTGAATGCCAGGGAAATGTTTCTTTCCTGATGGCACTGAGCTATCTGTAAACATTGGTGGAAGAGGGAGAATCCATGGGGTTGTTTTTCAGGGGATTGTCTTTGACCACTTATGCGATAGACATTTTGAACAATTGTTAGCTGCCAACTTCATGCTCCAGTGCACAAAGCAAGGTCCATAAAGCCTTCCACAGATGCTCCAAAATCTTGTAGGAAGTCTTCCCAAAAAGGTAGAAGCTGTTATACCTGAAAGGAGCCAACCACATATTAATGCCTATGGACTTAAAATGAGATGTCCTAAAAGCTTCCTCATGGATTCCTGATCATGAACTGATTAGGAATGATCCTTTTCTGGCCAAAACGCCAAACGCCTTTGGTGAAAAAAACGCTGCTGCCAGATGTTAGCTGTAAGTCAATATGGATTTATAAAATGCCATAACCACTGCTGTTTTTTCACTAAAAGCTTTCTCTCCCATAGAAGTCTATGAAAGGGGAAAATCGCTAAAGACAACTTGCTAAAGTTCAAATCAAGCATAAGAATGCAGAAGAAGAAGGATTTAAGTGACTTTGAACATGAGATAGTTGTCAGACGTGCTGGCCTGAGTATTTCAGAAACTGCTGCTCTATTGGAATTTTCACACACAATCATCTCTAGGGTTTACAGAGAATGGTCCGAGAGATAAAATACCTTGTTGATTTTACAGGAGAATGGGTAGACTGGTTAAAGATGACAGAAAGGCAACAGTAATTAAAATAACCACTTGTTACAACCAAGGTATGCAGAATACAATCTTTGAACACACAATACGTCCAATCTTGAAGCAGCTAGGATACAGCAGAAGCAGACTATACTAGGTGTCACTCCTGTGAACTATAAACGGAAAACTAAGGCTATAATTCACACAGGCTAACCACAATAAGACAATGGAGGACTGGAAGAATGTTGTCTGATCTGAAGAGTCTCCATTTCAGCTGCAACATTTAGATAGAAGGGTCAGTATTTAACGTAAACAACATGAGAACGTGGATCTGTCCTGCCTTGCATCAACTGTTTATAATGGTTGTGGTGTAATGGTTAAGAGAACATTTTGTTCGCACACTTTGGGCTCCTTAGTACATACTGAGCATTGTTTAAATGCGACACCCTACCTGAGTATTGTTGATGACTGTGTCCATTTTTATTTTATTTTTTTATGACCACAATGTACCCATCTTCTGATGGCTACTTCCAGCAGGATAATGCACCATGTCACAAAACTCACATCATCTCATACATGACAATGTTCTCTGTACTCCAACGGCTTCCAGTGTCACCTGATCCCAATTCCATTAAACACCTTTGGGATGTGCTGAAATGAGAGATTCACATCATGGATGTGACTGCTGGCTCAGACAACTATGCATTACGTGCGGAGTCTGCAGAAAGAATGAACAGGTTCATTCTTTCTGCGGACATGGAAACATCTGGCACAGAATTTACACTTCGCACAGCGCAGCAGAATGCCGCTGAATTCAAAGGGACTCTGTTGCAGTGGAATTTCCGTGCAGACATTCCAATGTGTGAACATAGCCTGAGGTCCAACCTGGTATTACCTAATTAATTGGCAAGTGACTGCATTTAGCAATTTAGAACAGCTGAGGTCATGGTGATGCAACAATAACATTTTGCCGAAATGACTTATTCCGTTTGGTTACAGCACCAGCTAGTGGTCAAGTTGAAATAAAAAAATATAAAAGTGAATAGTCTAATTAAAGGGGTACTGGTGGAAAAAAAAATGTTTTCTAATGAACTGGTGCTAGAAAGTCATACAGATTTGTAAATTATTTCTAATAAAAAAAATGTTAACCTTTCCATTACTTATCAGCTGCTGTATGCTCCAGAGGAAGTTGTGAAGTTCTTTTCTGTCTGTTGTAAATACTAAATTATATTTGTAAGGAATGTCCATATAGTATTGTTTATGATAGATAATGCAAATGTTTATATAGTACTAGCAGGATGTACATAGATATATTAACATATCAAGAGTTAAAAGCCATGCTCTGCTCTTCACTGCTATCTATTGCGGAGCATTCTTTCAAATAAAATTGCATGGGAGAGCAAAAACACCCAACAAAAAACGACATGTTGGATTTAACTTTGGCGTTTGTGCCAGTGGTTTTTATTCTTTTATGGACTTTAGTGATCCAAAAAAGTGATGGAGATACCATTTTTAGTAAAATTTCATAGGGTACCATTAAAAAATAAAAAAGATACAGTAGTGATGGAAAAAAATTGTATTTAACGAAAAAACTTTTTTTTATAGCGAAACATTTATTAATTTTTAAATAGGGATCAATTTATGTGTGCGGGCAGGGCAATAAAAATGTAGCAGACAATAATAAAAATGCAGTGTGTGTGTGTTTTTCACATTTCTTAGGTAGTACTACTACTCACAGCATGGAACACACTGTTCCATGATAGGAGTAGTAGTACCTTTACTAATTGACAGATCACCCGGGGTTCGTTCTATGGATAGGGGATAAGATGCCTGATCGCGGGAGTCCCGCCGCTAGGGACCCCCATGATCTTGGACGCGGCACCCCGTTTGTAATCAGTCCCCGGAGCGTGTTCGCCCCCGTGTGACGTCACGCTCCGCCCCTCAATGCAAGCCTACGGGAGGGGGTGTGACCGCTCCCATAGGCTTGCATTGAGGGGGCGAAGCGTGACGTCACAAAGGGGCGGAGGCATGACGTCACACGCCGCCCGCCCTGTGGCCGCAGGTAATCAGACCCGGAGTGAACACGCTCCGGGGACTGATTATAAACGGGGTGCTGCATGCAAGATCACGGGGGGTCCCCAGCAGTGGGACCCCACCATCAGGCATCTTATCCCCTATCCTTTGGATAGGGGATAAGATGTCTAAGTGCCGGAATACCCCTTTAATCTGGAATTCTTCAGCCCCAATTATCAAATACTCTGGATTACCGGAAAATCTTGAATCACATTTTAGTTTTTTTTTTTGATCTTTGGACATTATGTTGCAGTCCTGTTCTGGATTATCAGATGGCGGATAAAAGGAACATGATTGCCTGCTTCTGCGACACATAAGACCAGCTGACTCCTCACCTCCTTGGTGTAATGTAGATCGCCCATCACCTTCCTGGCCAGTCCTTCCTGTTTTCGGGCTTCTATCTCTCCTTGCAGCTCCATAAGTAACCATTCGGCAGGCTGCCCCTGGGCCTCCCTGTAATAAAAGGAGTGTTATAAAGAGGACACCATGGATCTATAATCTGGACTGTCCATAGTGTTTTCTAAGGAGCGTCCCTCCAGCAGTTGCAAAACTACAAGTCCCAGCATGCCCAGACAGAGAAAGTTGTAATGTAGCAAAAGCTGGAGGCAAACTGGTTGGGAAAACACTGATCCATACACTACAGCAAGCAGAGGTTTGGTGGTGTGCTGTGCATCCACTATAACAGACTAGAAGCCTCATCCTGGCCTCTGGACCAACAGAATGAGCTGGGACTTGTAGTGCTACAGAATCAGACAGAACATGATGGGACCTGTAGTTCAATATCACACAATCCCCTTAATACATAAAGATAGACAGGCATGACATGCTAAGACTTGTAGTTCTACTGCAGGTACACAATCAATAACAGGACATGCTGGGAGTTGTAGTCCTACCCACACAGACTGAAAATGCTGTAAAATCCTATCCTACTATGATACATAAAGAGAAAAAAAAACCTTGTAACTCTACGCCAGTGTTTCCCAACCAGGGTGCCTCCAGCTGTTGCAAAACTACAACTCCCAGCATGCCCGGACAGCCAACGGCTGTCCGGGCATTCTGGGAGTTGTAGTTTTGCAACAACTGGAGGGCCACGGTTTAGAGCAGTGTTTCCCAACCAGTGTGCCTCCAGCTGTTGCAAAACTACAACTCCCAGCATGCCCGGACAGCCAAAGGCTGTCCGGGCATGCTGGGAGTTGTAGTTTTGCAACAGCTGGAGGCACACTGGTTGGGAAACACTGCTCTACGCAGCTAAGTAACTAGAAGGGCAAGACATGATTCGACTTGTAGTTCTATCAGCTGCAGAATCCGAAGTTTTGTTCTACAGTGTCAGATAGCAGTTGTAGTGCCACAGATTCCAGCCGAGGGAAGCCTGGCAGCACTTCCACACCAACCTGGACACCACAATCTGAACCATCCTCGTCCGAGCGCCGCTACACCAGGAACCGAACTTGGCGCTACAGCAGGGAGGGGCGGAGTTGGCGGCGGGACGTGTTTCCGCTTCCGGTGCACTGTGCCACACGTGAAGGAACAGGAGCAACGTGAGGAGAACCGGGTAGGTGCTGTACGGTACTGTGTTCGTCTCATGTCAGTGAGTTTCCAGTTTTGTCTGAAAACTGCTTAAAAGAAATATTTTGTTGCCAGTGTTTCCCAACCAGCGTGGCCCCAGCTGTTGCAGAACTACAACTCCCAGCATTCCCGGACAGCTTCTGCCTGTCTGGGCATACTAGGAGTTGTAGTCTTGCAACAGCTGGAGGCACGCTGGTTGGGAAACACCGGAGAAGGGGGTAAAATACAACAAAAGGCATACCTGCACTTGTCCCTCAGCTCTCCACCCTGGCGGTGCACACAGTACATTGGCACATGCCACTACAGCCAATCACCTGCCTCTGTGGTACCTGCTGGGTGAGGCCTGTGAGGCTGCAGTATCACATACCCAGTGTGTGTATGTGTATATATATATATATATATATATATATATATATATATATATATATATATAGATAGAGCAGGAAAGCAGCACTCCAGGGTAAGAAAAAGTGCTCGGGTGCCTACTGTGTCGGGTCTATGTTGGGGACCCCTCCAAACACAGAAAAATTAAATAAACAGTGGCACACCAGGTGTAAGCAAAAAATAAAATGTGATTTATTCCAGAGACGTGTAGGCAACGTTTCAGCTGGCTCACCCAGCCATTTTCAAGCTTGTCTCTGGAATAAATCACATTTTATTTTTTGCTTACACCTGGTGTGCCACTGTTTATTTAATTTTTCTATATATATATATATATATATATATATATATATATATTAGTGTGTGTGTTATTAAAGTAGTGTTACTGTGGTGGCGGTGTGCTGAGGGGCAAATACAAGGTATTGATCACCCCATTTACAGCCAGTTCTACGAGACTAGAAAAACCCCCATATGTCACTAAATAGTTGTTGCACCCACAAAGGCAATCCTGCCAGTGCCAGCCTCCTTCCTTTTATAGTACTAGAAGCTGTCAAACGTCTGTTACTGCCCATAACTAAACACAGTGCAGATTTCACGTTATCCGGGTCCCAGACCTTTAAATGGGCACTGTCATCAACTTTTCTTTTTTGATATTTTGTATTACATATGTTCTACAACATGTCTCTAATATATTTTTATTAATATTGTAATTTACATTTGTAAACTGGCCACTAGGGGTCTCCCTCCTAGTGGCCGGCTGCAGGCTGCACGCCTGAATTCGGACAGATGCAGGCCGGGCAATCGGTCCGAATTCATTCAGCCTGGGCTCGCTCCCTGCCTGTCAATCAGACAGGCGGGAGCGAGCACTGAGAGCGCATTGGTTCCCTGGCCTCACACGCCTCCCCTCCCGGCATTTACATGCCGCTGCCTCAGGGCTCTGCAGGACTCTAGGGTATGTCTTGGGGAGAGTGGGGTTTTTAACACCGGGGTTGGGGGGCAGCGGGGTTTGGGGTTTTTAACATGGGAGTTGGGAGACAGCGGGGCTCAGGGTTTTTAACACGGGGGTTGTGGGAGAGCTGGATTCAGGGTTTTCAACAGGGGGGGGAGGGAGGGAGGGAACGGGGTAGCCCCTAACTTATTGTTTTCAACACAGGGTGCCTCCAGCCAATAGATGTCAGGGCAAGCTGGGAGTTGTAGTAGTGAAACAGCTGGAGGCACCCTGTATAGGTGAACTAAGGGCGGAAATGTCGGCCTCAGCTGGCATCAGTGATGTCGTGCCTGCTGGGGAAGTCTGCCTAATAAGTGAGCACACTACCAGGCAGACAAAAAGGCATTTTTAATATAGTAAAAAAAATGTAAATGCAGGGAGGGGGTTAGGGATAGATGGGCAATTTGCAGGGACAGGGGAAAAAAAAAAAAAAAAGGATGGTGGGAGCTACTCTTAAAAGGGAAACTAGCAGTAGGGTCACCTGCAGTTACCTGAATATACAGGCCAATAATCCCCCTCCCCGCCAAATAGATATTCATTCCCTCTTCCTAAGCATGTCCATGAAGAGAGAGCCTTACACATACAGCAACAGCCGTCTCCGGTGCAGTTAAAGGGGTACTCCGGTGCTTAGACATCTAATCCCCTATCCAAAGGATAGGAGATAAGATGCCTGATCGCGGGAGTCCCGCCGCTGGGGACCCCCGGTATCTTGCATGCGGCACCCTGTTTGTAATCAGTCCCCGGAGTGTGTTCGCTCTGGGTCTGATTACCAGCGACTTCACGCCTCCGCCCCCATGTGATGTCACGCTCCGCCCCTATATGCAAGCCTACGGGAGGGGGCGTGATAGCTGTCACGCCCCCTCCCATAGGCTTGCTTTGAGGGGCGGAGCGTGACGTCACACGGGGGCAGATCCGCGACGTCACACGCCGCCGGCCGTGTGGTCGCCGGTAATCTGACCCGGAGCGAACACGCTCCAGGGACTGATTACAAACGGGGGGCAAGATCCCGGGGGGCCCCAGCGGCGGGACTCCCGCGATCAGGCATCTTATCCCCTATCCTTTGGATAGGGGATAAGATGTCTAAGCACCGGAGTACCCCTTTAAATATCAACTGGCTCCAGAAAGTTAAACAGATTTGTAAATTACTTCTATTTAAAAAATCTTAATCCTTTCAGTACTTATGAGCTGCTGAAGTTGAGTTGTTTTTTCTGTCTAAGTGCTCCCTGGTGACACCTGTCTCGGGAACTGTCCAGAGTAAAAGCAAATCCCCATAGCAAACCTCTTCTACTCTATGCAGTTCCCGAGACAAGCAGAGATGTCAGCAGAGAGCACTATGTCCAGACAGAAAAGAACAACTCAACTTCAGCAGCTGATAATTATTGGAAGGATTAAGATTTTTTAATAGAAGTAATTTACAACTCTGTTTAACTTTCTGGACCCAGTTTTTATTTATATATATATTAGGGATGTAAGAAAAAATCGATTCCCGCGATTATCGCGATTTTTCACTTGCCCATACTGAATCGATTCAAAATATTTTTGAATCGATTCTTTTAGTGATGTGGAATTTGTATCTCCTGATGCACAGAAAGCATGTCCCGGGCATCAGGAGATACAAGTTCCACATTTTGTCAGCCGGATCTGACACGGCGGCGGCGCTCTGGATGTATGGAGCGGGCTCCGACTCGTGCCCGCTCCATACTCTGCGGCCCCCGGCTGATTTCAGTATCCGGGGGCCGCTGATGCATCACCGCCGCTAATATCCAGCATGCGGTGCTCTGTAGTGTGTATGGAGTGGGCTCCCGACTCGTGCCCGCTCCATACTCTGCAGCCCCCGGCTGTTCTCAGTAGCCGGGGGGCCGCCGCTAATAGCCAGCATGCGGTGCTCTGTAGTGTGTATGGAGCGGGCTCCGGACTCCTGCCGCTCCATACTCTGCAGCTCCCGGCTGTTCTCAGTAGCCGGGGGGCCGCCGCTAATAGCCAGCATGCGGTGCTCTGTAGTGTGTATGGAGCGGGCTCCGGACTCCTGCCCGCTCCATACTCTGCAGCCCCCGGCTGTTCTCAGTAGCCGGGGGGCCGCCGCTAATAGCCAGCATGCGGTGCTCTGTAGTGTGTATGGAGCGGGCTCCCGACTCGTGCCCGCTCCATACTCTGCAGCCCCCGGCTGTTCTCAGTAGCCGGGGGGCCGCCGCTAATAGCCAGCATGCGGGTGGTTATTAACCCTTTAGATCGCCGCTGTCAAAGCTGACAGCGGCGTCTAAAGGGAGATGTGTATGCTCTCCGTGGCTCTGTCATTGATAGAGCCTGGCTGGACCAGGCTCTATCAATGGATTGCAGATAAATGGAGTTCAATAGAACTCTATTCATCTGTCAGAGGAATCTAATGATTCCTAAAAGACTAATAAAGTGTACAAAAAAAAATAAAATAAAAATAAAGTTTTAATAAAAGCGTAAAAGACATTGTTTTTTAGACAGAATCGGGATATATCGCGATGTATCGTCACCTAGACGGTATCGCGATATATCGGGATATATCGAATCGCCACACTGGTATCGCGATTCGAATCGAATCGCCAAATTCTTGGCGATTCACACCCCTAATATATATATATATATATATATATATATATATATATATATATGTGTGTGTGTGTGTGTGTTTTCCTGGAATACCCCTTTTAAGAAGAAATTATCACATTAACAAGATGAATATCCTAAATATTAACATTTTTGTGGTGAACCCTGCTGTCAGTTTTTCTTTTAACAAACATATCTGGGGTGTTTAAAGGGGTTATTTAGGAGTAGAAATACAGAGCTAATTTCTTTCAAAAACAGCTCTACGTCTGTCCCCAGGTTGTGTGTGCTGTTATAATTTGGCTCCATTCACTTCAATGGAACTGAGCTGCCGAACCACACCCAACCCGGAGGCAGACGTGGAGCGTTTTTTTTTTAAAGAAATTAGCTCTGTTTTTTTTTTTTTTTATTCCTGGATAACCCCTTTTAACCCTGTATCTGAGACTGAGCCATTGGGATACGTCCTCATTCACACTGCACAATCTCTGCCTTTAGATATTTCTGCTGGAGATTCCTTCTGGATCCGGGTGCCGACAAAACAAGCCAGTGCATTCCGCCGAAAGAACGAACATGTTCATATTTTCGACTGGGTTCTGAAATTCCGTAGTGTGGGCCTTTTCACTTGACCATCATTTGAAAGTTACAAACGTGTGAAAGTGTCTGCCAAAAAAGTGATCTGTCATGTGTGATTCTTTTTTTGGGCCGTGGTCTTGATCGTTCAAGTGTGGACAGTGTGCACAAGCTTCCTGCGTTTCTCTGTCCTCTATTTGGCCACGGTTGTTGATCGACCACATTCTGGACAATCCAAGTCTTGTGTATAGGCAGCTTTAGGTGAAATCTACACCGAGGATGCTCGACAAGCCTTTTGTTGGATGCTTTGAGGAATACGTACCAAAAGTGTGTGACAAGTGTGATCCCCATTAACACACCCCAAGTGTTCACCTTATATCAAAGCAGTCATCTCTAACCAGTGGTTTTTACAGGAGAGCCAAAGTAAGGGTTAATAAAAACTGGTGCAATAATAAAATATAGACGGGTTACTCATGACAATCATTCAGGTTGCTTCTTTATGATTGGTTGCTGTAGGCCAGTGTCTCCCAACCAGGGTGCCTCCAGCTGTTGCAAAACTACAACTCCCAGAATGCCCAGACAGCCAAAGGCTGTCCGGGCATGCTGGGAGTTGTAGTTTTGCAACAGCTGGAGGCACTCAGTTTGGAAAACACTGCTGCAGGCAATGTCTTCCACATCTAAATGGGTCTTGCAGGCCTCATATCTCAAATGTATGGGGCAGATTTTTTGTAACAGAACTTTCTAAGCCAATTTGTGAATATTCCAGTAGTGTTTCTACAAAATAGCACATTTTCAGTTAAGTTTACGGAGAGGGTCGCATAACCTCATTACCTGATACACGTGTCGTAATTCTGCCTCTCTTGTGTTGTTCTGCAGATATGGGTGAATTTAAAGTCCACCGTGTACGGTTCTTTGACTATGTCCCATCTGGTGTACGTTGTATGGCATACTCTGAACAGACAGAGAGGCTTGCTGTGGCTCGGAATGATGGATCTGTAGAAGTTTACAACTTCCCTGCCAACTACTACCAGGAAAAGGTAGAAAGATTAATGCATATAGTACAGTTTGCAACCTGGATTTTGTAAGAAACTGATATGTCATCATTTTAATGGTAATTTAGTTTATTAGGATACACTGTTTTATTTTGTAGATTATTCCTGGGGATGACAAAAGGTCCACTGAATCTATTTGCTGGGCTGCTGATGACCGACTCTTCTCTGCTGGTTTGAATGGAGAGATTATTGAGTATGACCTGGAGAAGCTTTGTGTTAAATATTCCTTAGATGCATTTGGAGGACCCATTTGGAACATTGTGTCCAATCCCAGTGGTACCCAACTTGCCGTATGTACAGCATATCTTATATAAGCACCATTTATTCTGTTTTGATGTCCACTGACCTCCATGTTGTCTTACAATGCAGGTCTGCTGTGAAGATGGCTCTGTCAAGTTGTTCAGCATCACTCCTGAAAAGATTGTCTTTGAGAAGTCCTTGGATCGTCAGAAAGGTGATTGACAGACTGATCATGTGATGTAGTTGGCTGCTTCTTACTGTTCTTGATAGACAAGTGTCATTTGTTTCTTCTCTGTCTACAGATCGTATCCTGTGTCTGGCTTGGCATCCATCAGAACCTCAGATTATCACGGGTTCAGTCAATGTCATCAGAGTATTCAGTGTTTCATCAGGTAAATAAGAAACAAAGGGTTGTTTTTTTGGCATCAATGGATGGAATGTGTGCCAATGATGATGCCCACTTTAATGTGGCAAAAGGTGGGTTAGATTAGGTTACTGTACTGGATTACACTTTGTTGTGGCTCAGTAATGGACATACTGCATAAGAAATAAAGCCACGTCCAAAGCAAACTAAAGGGGTGTTTCTTGGAGCAGAAAAGGGATTACCTCTTCTGCTCCCATGGAACACCACTTCCACCCTGAGCATGTCTGGGAAGGATATCTTGGTAACAGCCACCTCTAACATAGTTACATAGTTAGTACGGTCGAAAAAAGACATATGTCCATCAAGTTCAACCAGGGAATTAAGGGGTAGGGGTGTGGCGCGATATTGGGGAAGGGATGGGATTTTATATTTCTTCATAAGCATTAATGTTATTTTGTTCCAGGAATGTATCTAATCCTTTTTTAAAGCTGTTAATTGTTCCTGCTGTGACCAGTTCCTGAGGTAGACCGTTCCATAAATTCACAGTCCTCACGGTAAAGAAGGCGTGTCGCCCCTTGAGACTAAACTTTTTCTTCTCCAGACGGAGGGAGTGCCCCCTCGTCCTTTGGGGGGGTTTAACCTGGAACAGTTTTTCTCCATATTTTTTGTATGGGCCATTAATATACTTATATACGTTTATC
Organism: Hyla sarda; assembly: GCF_029499605.1. Taxonomy (NCBI): domain Eukaryota; kingdom Metazoa; phylum Chordata; class Amphibia; order Anura; family Hylidae; genus Hyla; species Hyla sarda. The sequence continues at coordinate 180,466,455 of NC_079194.1, read as the reverse complement.
ATATCCCCCCTTAAATGTCTCTTCTCAAGACTAAACAATTGTAACTCCTTTAATCGCTCCTCATAGCTAAGATGTTCCATGCCCCATATTAGTTTAGTCGCAGCTCTGCAGTGTCCCTTTTATGGACAGGTGCCCAAAACTGGACAGCATATTCCAGGTGAGGCCGTACCAATGATTTATAAAGGGGGAGTATTATGTCCCTGTCCCTTGAGTCCATGCCTCTTTTGATACATGACAATATCCTGCTGGCTTTGGAAGCAGCAGCCTGACATTGCATGCTATTCTGTAGTCTGTGATCTACAAGTACACCCAGATCCTTCTCTACCAGTGACTCTGCCAGTTTAATCCCCCCTAAGACATACGACGCATGCAGGTTATTAGTACCCAGATGCATAACTTTACATTTATCCACATTGAACCTCATTTGCCAAGTGGATGCCCAGACACTTAGTCTATCCAAGTCATCTTGTAACTTATGCACATCCTCTATAGACTGTACCGTGCTACAAAGCTTGGTGTCATCTGCAAAGATAGAAACAGAGCTGTTAATACCATCCTCTATATCATTGATAAATAAATTAAACAGCAGCGGGCCCAGTACTGAACCTTGGGGTACACCACTAATAACCGGGGACCAATCAGAGTACGAATCATTTACCACCACTCTCTGGGTACGATCCATGAGCCAGTGTTGAATCCAGTTCCAAACTAAAATTTCCAAACCCAAAGACCTTAACTTACCTGTCAGACGTCTATGAGGGACAGTATCAAACGCTTTAGCAAAATCCAGAAACACTATATCCACAGCCATTCCTCAGTCAAGGCTTCTACTCACATCTTCATAAAAGCAAATTAGATTGGTTTGACAACTTCTATCCTTAGTAAACCCATGCTGGCTATCACTTATAATACAATTATCCCCTATGTATTCCTGTATGTAATCCCTTATAAGTCCTTCAAACAATTTACCCACAATGCACGTTAAACTTACCGGTCTATAGTTTCCTGGGGAAGACCTAGAGCCCTTTTTGAAGATTGGCACCACATTCGCCTTGCGCCAGTCCCTTGGCACAATACCAGACACCAGAGAATCTCTAAATATCATGAACAGGGGTACAGATATTACTGAACTTACCTCTCTAAGAACTCTTGGGTGCAATACATCCGGCCCTGGAGATTTGCTTACATTTATATCACTTAACTTACCTTGTACCATCTCTACATTAAGCCAGTTCAGTACATTACATGATGTGTTACCAGCACTGACCTGGCCAATGTCAGCTCCTTCTTCCTTAGTATATACAGAACTAAAGAACCCATTCAGTAGCTCCGCCTTCTCTTGATCGCCTGTGACAACCTCCCCATTATCATTATTAAGGGGTCCTACATGCTCTGTCCTTGGTTTTTTTGCATTTATATATCTAAAAAAATATTTAGGATTAGTTTTGCTTTCTTTGGCCACCTGTCTCTCGTTTTGAATTTTTGCTGTTTTTATTAGATTTTTACAGATTTTATTAAGCTCTTTGTACTGTTTAAATGTTATAGCTGACCCATCAGATTTGTATTTTTTGAAGGCTATTTTTTTGTTGTTTATTGCTCTTTTAACATCATTTGTCAGCCATGTAGGATTTAGTTTTAATCGTTTATATTTGTTCCCCTTTGGTATATATTTAGCTGTATAGTTATTTAGAGTTGATTTAAAGATGTCCCATTTACCTTCTGTATCAGTATTTGACAACACCTCCCCCCAGTCTATGTCCTGTAGTGCAGCTCTCAGCCCAGGGAAATTTGCCTTTTTAAAGTTATATGTTTTTGCCTTCCCCGCCTGTCTTTGTTTTCTACAATTTAAGTCAAAAGTAACTATATTGTGGTCGCTATTCCCAAGGTTTTCCCGCACAGTTACATTACCAACCAGCTCTGCGTTGTTGGAAATGATCAGATCCAACAAGGCATCAATTCTTGTTGGGTCCTCCACAAACTGGCCCATAAAATTATCCTGTAGTTTTACCCAACCCCGGAGCCCAATCTATATCTGGATAGTTAAAATCTCCCATTATTACCACTGTACCTGCCTGGGCGGCCCTCTCTATTTGTTTATGAAGCCGAACTTCTATCTCTTCAGTAATATTAGGGGGTCTGTAGATTACACCAAATACTATTTTTTCAATATTTCCCTCCTTTTGTAATTCTACCCACAGTGATTCCACCTCCTCAAAATCATCGCACACTATGGCATCGTTCACACTGACTTTCATACCACTTCTTACATACAGACAGACTCCACCACCTTTTCTGTTCATTCTATCCTTGCGAAACAATGTAAACCCCTGCAGATTGACAGCCCAGTCATGCGAGGAGTCCAGCCATGTCTCAGTGACCCCAACTATATCAATATGTTCCTCCAGTATCAAGGCCTCAAGCTCCCCCATTTTATTTGCTAGGCTTCTGGCATTTGTGAACATACACTTTACATTTCCATCCTTTATGTTATTGGGGTTAATGGGATTCAAGGGTGTAAGTTTTATTTTCCTATGAAGCCTATTCCTATTAACTATTCTAACCCCTCCCTCCGCTCCACCCCCAGGTACATTTATAATTCCCACCTCTCTATCTACTCTATCTTCCCCCTCTTTGCTGTAGGTTCCCTCCCCCCAAGTCCCTAGTTTAAACACTCCTCCACCCTTCTAGCCATCTTCTCCCCAAGCAAAGCTGCACCCTCCCCATTGAGGTGCAGCCCGTCCCTACGGTAGAGCCGGTAACCGACAGCGAAGTCAGCCCAGTTCTCCATGAACCCAAACCCTTCCTTCCTACACCAGCTTCTGAGCCACTTGTTTACCTCCCTAATCTCCTGCTGCCTTTCTGGTGCGGCTCGTGGTACTGGTAGTATTTCAGAAAATACTACCTTGGAGGTCCTTGCCTTAAGCTTGCGGCCTAAGTCCCTGAGTCAATGACTACTTTGTCATTGGTGCCAATATGTACCATGACTGCTGGGTCCTCTCCAGTCCCACCCAGCAACCTCTCAACCTGATCCGCGATGTGCCGAACTCGTGCGCCAGGCAGACAACACACTGTTCGGCGATCCAGGTCTTTGTGACAGATTGCCCTGTCTGTCCCCCTAATAATTGAGTCCCCCACCACTAGTACCTGTCTGGCCTGCCCTGTACTCCTCCCTCCCTCCTTACTGGAGCAGACACCCCCCTGGCGGTCAGAGGCGGTATCCTGCTGCAGTTCTGCTAGCTCTGTAATGACATCCCCCTCATCTGCCAAGCGGGCAAACTTGTTGGGGTGTGCCAGTTCAGGACTAGCCTCCCTGACACTTTTTCCCCTACCCCTCTTTCTAACTGTAACCCAGCTAACTGCCTGACTGTCCTGCAACTCCGTCCCACTGTCCTCCCCCACCTCTACTCCCGAGAGTGCCTGCTCAGTGAGCAGGAGACTCCTCTCCATGTTGTTAATGCTTCTCATTGTTGCCAGTCGCCCCTCTAGATGCAGGATCTGGGCTTCCAAACGGACAACTAGCACACATCTCGCACAACAATATGCACCCTCAAACTGTTGTTCAAGGATTGCATACATTGAACAGGATGTACATTGGACTGCATTTTCCAACATGGAGGCCATCTAGTTATGGGGATTTCACAAATGTATAGGAAAAAACAGACAGTCAAAATGACACTTAAAATTTTTTGTAGACCTTGTGGGTTCAGAAATTAACACTCACAGCGATCTCAACCTCCTGCTTTCAAACTCCAGTTTTTGTAACTCCTCTTTCACGCCCCCTCTTACACAGCAACACTCAGAAGAGCAAGCTCTTGTCTCAAAAGGCACACTTCTGAGACATGCCCAAGGCGGAAGTGGAGTGTCCGGGAGCAGAAGAGGTAATACCTTTTCTGCTCCCTGGAACACCCCATTTAACCCCTTAAGGACATAGCGGTTTTCCGTTTTTGCACACTTGTTTTTTCCTCCTTACTTTTTAAAAATCATAACCCTTTCAGTTTTGCACCTAAAAATCCATATGTTGGCTTATTTTTTGCGCCACCAATTCTACTTTGTAATGACATTAGTCATTTTACCCAAAAATCTATGGCGAAACGGAAAAAAAAATCATTGTGAGACAAAATGGAAGAAAAAACACCATTTTGTAAATTTTGGGGGCTTCGGTTTCTACACAGTAAATTTTTCATTAAAAATGACACATGATCTTTATTCTGTAGGTCCATACGATTAAAATTATACCCTACTTATATAGGTTTGATTTTTTATTACTTTGGAAAAAAATCATGACTACATGCAGGAAAATGTATACGTTTAAAATTGTCCTCTTCTGACCCCTATGAGGGCTCATTTTTTGCGCTGTGATCTGAAGTTTTTATCGGCACCATTCTTGTTTTGATCAGACTTTTTGATAGCTTTTTATTCATATTTTTATGTTATAAAAAGTGACCAAAAAGACGCTATTTTTGGACTATTGGACTTTTTTGCAGTTTAATTAACGATATATTTTTATAGTTCGGACATTTACGCACGCTGCGATACCACATATGTTTGTTTTTATTTACACAGTTTTTTTTTATGGGAAAAGGGGGGTGATTCAAACTTTTATTAGTGAAGGGGTTAAATGATCTTTATTCACTTTTTTTTTTGCACTTTTTTTTTTTTTTGCAGTGTTATAGCTCCCATAGGGACCTATAACACTGCACACACTGATCTTTTCCACAGATCACTGCAAAGACATAACTTTGCAGTGATCAGTGTTATAGGCAGTTGATTGCTCAAGCCTGGATTTCAGGCTTGCAGCAATCAATCGCCGTTCGGACACGCAGGAGGAAGGTAAGGCACCCTCCTGCTGCCTCCTAGCTGATCGGGACATCGCGATTTTATCGCGATGTCCCGATTAGCCCGACTGAGCTGCCGGGATGGTTTTACTTTTAGATGCGGCGATCAACGGAGCGGCGGGGACAGGGGAGTATACCGTCCTATACTTTACATTGCTCGGATCCCTCATGTATGTTGAGGGACCACTGTATACATATAATTGTATTATCTACATTATATAAAAAGTTTTTGTTGACGACAGGTACACTTTAAGTATTGTTTTGGGTTTTTATTTCATATAAGGTGGTCAATGTGAACCATGAAAAATGAATTACTTTAAGATATAAAAATTCTTATTATTGATTATCTCCATCCCAAAGTCATCCTGTACCTTTCACATAAATAAATAAATAAATATTGCTGTTGCTGAGACCCCTACATCCCCTTATCTTTGTCACAGCTCAACTCTCGACTTAACACAGTACAGGCCACTCAGAGAGCAGAGCTGAGCGGTGATGCCCACAAATCAGCAGAGCCTTTTGCTGAACACTGCTGCCCTTTCATTTTAGGTATCATGGGAGCCCCAGCAAGGGCACCCCCACCAATCTAAACTTTCCTTTTGACATGTCTGATGTTTTCAAGGGAAACTGTCACAATTTTATGTTATTCTAACCACAGGCAGCATAAAACAGAAACTAGCTGCCTGATTAAAACAAACTATGATCTACACTGAAGCATTTCAGACAGAGAAATCATGAAACTGATGACAGGTTCCTTTTAAAGTTTATGGCCCCTCACCCCCTTCCCCCTTTCCCGCCTGAAGCCCTGTGGATGTGTGGGCTATGTTTGTTTGTTCGTTCTATGTCCGTCCTTAGTGTTGTCTTTGTCTTTCCCCACCCTTTGTGAAGTTCCCACCAATAGTGGAAGTTTGTTCAAGGTTTTATATGTGTGGTTTGGTTTAATGTCAATGTAAATGATACCCACCTGGATTGTACATTGTGGCCTTTCCTGAAATGCTTATCGGGACATTATTATGCTACGACTTGAATTTTGTATGCTCCTTTAATGTTTTATACTCCTTGGCACACTTACATTGCAATAAAAACAGTTTAAAAAAAAAGTTTATGGCCAGCCCTTCAGCATTTAGCCACAGATCACTTACAGTTGAAGTTTGGGTTTAGAAGAACACTGAAGTACCTTCATTCTAGCAGAGGTTTAAAAGAGATCAAAGTCCAGATTTGAAATTAAGATGGAACACCCATCAGTTGAAGAGATTCTTTATGCATTTATTTTCATATCATGTTGAAAATAATATAAGTGGCACAGCGGGGAGACAGAGCATGACTAGGCGACAGCCATTGCATATCATAAGGTACTTCTTCCAACCTCCAGTCTTAAAGAGATCCTTAAGGAAAACATGATCCACCGTGTTATGGCTAATGCAAGGCCTCAGGAGGTGGAATTTACACAGGAACACAGAAATTGCTCAATCATGCTCAACCCTTTCAGGCCCTAAACTAGGTATAAAAATTTATGTTATTCCAGAGGGTTTCTTTTCCTCATGTACCCTACTGATGCAAATTTATGTATTAATGGTATTTGCCAAAGCCTGATGTTAAAATATTCTACTGATACATTTATTGAAATATTTCTGAGCACGTAACAAGCACATTACACCTATTGACTTTTACATCTAGTGCACAGTTTTCACCCTTGACATTTCTTGTGCTTCTGTTCATATTAGGTCATCTTCTTCATGTACTGAAGCTGGACCGCAGACCAGTGAGTGGACAGAAGCATGAGTGTATTGTGTGGAGTGTGGCTGTCCTGTCCTGTGGAGAAATCATCAGCGTGGATTCTTCAGGAAAACTCCAGTTCTGGGAATTAAACAAAGGAACGCTAATCCGCACTTACAAAGTAGCCAGTTGTGACCTTCTGTGCCTCGCAGTGTCAGAGGTGATGCTCTTGCATATATCTCTTATAAGTTGCAAAGTGTCTATATAATATTCTCACTTGTGCTGATTTTTGTCATGGCAGACTGAGGATAGCCTGTTGGTGGGCACAGCTGAGGGGGTCATCTTCCAGTTTCAGCGTTTGGCTGTCCAAGCAGAAAATCCAGAGCAACAGTGGGTTTACACAAAGCCATTTAGATTTCACACTCATGATGTTAGAGCTGTAGTACACAGCAGCACTGCTCTCATCTCTGGCGGTATGTAGCCCCCCTCAGATTAGTTTAGATATCACATTGCAATGTCTTATTTCTAAAGGTTCTCTATGTCCTAACAGGTGTTGATGGTCGGATTGCTTCTCGGCCTTTAATGGAAAAGGTGCAAACAAAATCCTATGAAGCTGCTCAGAGAAATATTACGTTTCCACATGTAAGTATTATCATGACTAGAAGTGTGATAAAATGGCTGCTGTGTGAAATATTCTAAACAGGCCTAGGTATTTTGAAGCAGCAGGTATTTGGAACTGGAACTTTGTGTTCCCTGCAAAACACTGTATGGCAAAGTATTCCTCCTCTCTTAATTGTTGATTTTAGGTGTTTAAATTAGTGCCATTGTCCTCTAGATCCCCCCCATTATTAGCTGTAAAATGGTAATATTAAATAAGTATCATGGGGAAAAACGTATCCTCAATCCAAAGGAATAGGGAATAAGTTTTAGATTGCAGGAGGTTCGGCCGCTGGGCTAAACCCCCCCCCCCCCCCCCCATCTCCACTAAGGGGCCCTGGCTCTCCCAGGGAGCAGCGCATCACAACACCCACACAAAGCGGCGAGCGTGTCGAGTGAAGTGACGCGAGTGAAGTGACGTGTTTCTCCCGGGGAGTGCCAGGGGTCTGACCGCTGGGACCCTTTGGATAGGGGATACGTTTTTCCCCATGATATATCCCCTTTAATAAGTATACATGACAGATAACAACATTTTACAGAGTAGGGTTACATAAGTTGCCAATGCTCTGCCGGATCAATCAATAAGCTCATCTGGTATTAAAAATAGCATAAGAATGGTCCATCAGGAGCTTCATAGCATAGTTTTCATAGCTGATCAGCTGCAAGCAAGTGGTTTAAAGCATGCCTCTGCTGGGCATTTAGTAAAGCAGTGGAAACATGTTCCATGAGTGAGTAATCCCGCTCTCTGTGGCAGTGTGATGGATGAGTCTGAATCTGGCGAAAGCCAGGAGAAGATTACCTGCCTGACTGCATTGTGCCAGCTGTAAAGTTTAATGCAGCAGGGATAATGCTGTGGGGTTGTTTCATAGATTGTAACCTAGGCACTGTAGTTCCAGTGAAGTAAATCTTCAACATAAGACATTTTGGACAATCATATGCATTATGTGATTTTAAGACTTGTAATTCCTAAGTGACTCGATGTGTTTGAGCAAAGTTTCTAGTACTTTCATTATTACATCTTAATATAAGGACTTGCTTTTAACATCTGTTTTCTTTGTACAGCGCCATCTTGTTTCCTGCGCCCAAGCCTCCAGACTACTTCTGTTTCAGTTCCCTGAACGCTTAGAGTTGTGGAGACTGGGACAGACAGATGAATCAGGTATGTGGGGATTATATAGACTAGATACATATAATTATGAAGGATATCAAAAGGAAAACATCTGGGACACCTCTGGAGCACTTCTGTTCAGCTGGAGAGCAGTCCACCATCGACCACCTTAATTCTAAGGCTAGGTTCACCTTGTCCTTGTGCTGGGTACGTTCAGCTCCTTTTTTTTTTTTTGCACTGAATGACCCCAAAAAACGGGTTTGAGCACCACAGATTCCACCAGATTTTGACGGATCCTATTGACTTGAATGGGGTCTGTCAGGGATCTCATAGTTTAGTGGAGATTAAAAAAAGTGCACATTGTTTTGACGGAGTTACCAACAGAGCTTCTTTTGACGTAGCCCGGTGGCAATGTAGACCTATCCGTAGTGTTATTTTTATTTCCATTACATGCAAGACTGCGTATTTTGGAGGGCCACAAGTTTTTATTTTACTTTTTTTGGGATGTAACAGAATCTCTCTTAGATTTGAGCAGTTTACAACCGGTAGTCAGAAATACACACATGAAAGCTCAATCAGAGACATTTTACAAATCCTGTGTTGCCCCTAGCAACCAATCACATCACTTCTTTCATTTTTTAAAAGGCCTCTGGAAAATGAAAGAATCAATCTGGTTGTTATGGGCAACTGGTCAACTTTTCCTCTGCACAGGTTTTGATAAATCTTCCCCAATGAACCTAATAATTCACAGCGCTATTAGGACTCTGTATTTTGCATTTCTTTTGGACCCAAGTTGTAAATCTGTATATTTGTGGTTTGTAGGGATCGATGGGGACCTTCTGAAAGTGAACAAGGAACAAGAACTGCTTTTGCAGCTTAAGAGAAAGGTGAGCACTGCCACTAGGAGGCAGCATTGAGACTCTTCTAGCTGTGGATTCTGGCACACTGGCAATGGCTAATTCACAAGTAAACCTGTAAATGAATTAAAGAAAATGCATATTGTACATCTATACATTTCTCTCATCTGCTGTATGTTGTGTATCCCAGTTAAAGGCCTTCTCTCTCATATTTACGATCCTTTAAGTTGATCTGTCTTATTTTCTCTCGTCTCAGGGATCTGAGTGTATTCGATGCAGCACCATCTCCCGATGTGGTTCATGGGTTTCCTATACCACAGGTTCCCGTCTGTTTCTTCATAGGCTGCGTTATGATAAAGATAATATAAGTATCAGCCGGGTAAGTCAGATTTGCATCGATCTCTTTACTAATAGGACACATACAGATATCCTAGGATATCTGTAACATCTTTTACATCACATTCTTGCATTCTGAATATTCACACACATAAAAACACTATTTCTGTTCTTCTACAGGTTCCAAAAGTGCCTCAGCTACAGACTGCAGCTCTGCAGCTTCTTTTCTCGCCTGACTCTAAACAGCTCTATGTAGGATCGGTGGGAGGATGTGTTCATATCTTTGATCTGTCTGAGGGTGCCTGCAAGCACAGTCATAAGTTAGAGCCTCCATCGGGTAATAGAAATTTTTACAGGGATAACGCCTTTTAATACTGTTTAGGAAGAATAGTTGTAAATGTTTAGCCTGGTATAGTTTATAACTGGTACATTTGCCAGTCGGATTACATAGCAAGGTTACTAAAGGTCTGCAGGGGTAACTGTTGAGGCTACTAAGTTACAGTTCAGATAACACTGTTGTGTTGATTCTATGGATTTTGATGGAATTGTGACACTGTTATGATCCTTTACCTTTTGTATCAAATAACAGTATAGCTGTAAGCTGAGTTGTCTAGTGGGGTCTGAGGTAGTATTGGTCATGTAAATGTTGAGAATTTTCATGCAGCTCCTAAAGATGCATCAACAGCCAAAATGAGTTTATGGTTTTATACCAATTGTTGAGCTGACATTTTCTGATATAAAATGTTGAACCCAACTGATTAGCAGAATGAAGGAGACAACAGTATCTGTGCCTGAACCACATCCTCTTTGTTCTGCTAATCTTAGGGTTCCAGGGGGTTGGACCACCCACACATTAGCTAGGCCATCAATTTATTCTCTCCTTAAAACCCCGTTAGTGATGCATGAGACATCTGCTGCCTTATAGAAGGATATAACCAGAAAGGTCTGTTCTTACAGGTTCTTCCCATCCTGTACATCTTCTGGCTGCAAATTCAGATGGGTCCCTACTAGCAGTGGCTTCTTCCAATTCTCAGATTGACATATATAACCTCAACAAACTAAAGGTAAGAACAATCAAAATGATTGATGCACTTTTAGAAAATTAGGTCTGCATCCTCTTTTTGACTGGAATCTTTTGTTGTCTTTCCTCCAGTATGAATGTTCAGTACCTCAATACAGTTCTCCTCCTACAGCCATCAGTATCCATCCCTCCACTAATCACCTGGTCATTGCTCACGCTGATCAGCAGGTGGGTTGTACGGAGTCTGAAATGTGTTCCTTGGTTTGTTCGTAGATCACAACTTACATGTTGCTTCTTACTTATATTTAGGTTCTAGAATTCAACATTGCTAAGAAACAATACACAGAATGGAGTCGAAAAGTCTTGCAGCGCGGTCTCCATCGTGATTGGCTTGAACGTGATACACCCATCACTGGCATCACATTTAACCCCTTGAGGCCTGACCACATTCTCATGCATGATACCTATATGTTCTGTGTCCTAGATAAGTCTCTGGTAAGCAAGTGGTCTTCCTGAGGCCCATCATACCTATATGTATTACTGTTGTTTTTTTCCAGCTTTTTGCTTGTAAACACAGATTTTACATTTTTAACCAAACAACAAATTGTAATGGTGGCTTAATGACCAAAATGCACAAGTGGTTTTTCATGTTTTAGCATACTTTGATGAATAATCATATGTCTGTCTTCTCAGCCTCTACCAGATGATAAAACACCTCTGCTCAACCAGAAGTCACTGAGGCAGCTTTCAGAAAGTGCAAGGAGAAGTCACACACATGCCTTCAAAATAACCAAAAAGTTTCAGGTAGGATATTTATGCTTTATTTTCTTCAGGAAAAAGTTAGATGGTAATATTAGAGCAGCATACATTACTGCAATACTACTAATCTATTATGAGCAGTAATATACATTACTGCTAATAATGGATGAATAACAGAAACATTTGAAGAAACAGGAAGCATTTGAACCATTGCATTTATACTTTATCCATCTTGTCTCTGTTATGGTGTAGACTGATGCTTTGTGTGTGAGGACTGAATAACACAACCATGCACAGACCTTCTATCATACGAAGGAACCCCCCCTTCTATTAGTTAACTTCCATGGTGATACTATTTGGGACAGGGATCCCTTTACAGTAAACCCTGGGACCTGTGTAAAACCCCAGGGTTGTCTGTGCACTCAGGCTATTGTTAGGGGAACACTTTGTATGGCATAACAACATCAGGCTTTGTCATAGATCTTAATGTATTGGCATGTTAGCGCCGTAGTCTGGTTGCTCCTATTAACAGTGAATGGAACGTGAAGTGTGCACGTGTATTTGCCGCTTAAGCCCGACTGGGAACTCAGACCTACTTTCTTGAAGGGTTATCCAGGAATAGAAAAAACACAGCTAATTCCTTTCAATTCCTTCCCTCCACGTCTGTCCTTGGTTTGGGTGTGGTTTTATGAGTTGGCTCCATTCACAACCTGGAGACAGACAAGGAGAGGTTTTTGAAAGATAGTAGCTCTGTATTTCTATTTCTTGATAACCCCTTAACAACGCAGGAGGTAAATGTACGTCCTGGTGAGGTGGTACTTAAGGCACCAGGACGTACATTTACATCCTATACATAACCGCGAGCATCGGAGCGATGCTCAGGTCATGCGCGGCAGGGCCTGGCTGCTGATAGCAATCGTGCGTATGTCCACCATTAACCCCTCAGATGCCGTGGTCAATACAGATCACGGCATCTGCAGCATTGCGGTCACTATAATGGATTATCGGATCGCCCACAGCGTTGCCGCAGCGATCCGATCATCCAGAACTAGTCCAGACTATTAACCCCTTCACGACGAGTGACGTACATGTACGGCGCCGCGAAGTGTCACTTGGCGCGCGGCGACGTACATGTACGGCGCGGGGTTCCGGGAGCGCCGCGTCACCGGTAGCGGTGGTCGGGCCGGGATGACTGCTGTTATCTAACAGCAGGCATCCCGGCACATTGCCGAGGGGGGTCCTGAGACCCCCCCATGACCACGATGCGCACAATTCGCAGGTCAATTCAGACCTGCGATCTGCGCGATTCCGGGTCATACGGGTCACTGGTGACCCGGAAAATAAGAGGGACCGGTGGTGTCCGAGACACCCTCGATCCCCCTGAAGGGATAGGAGTTTGGTGGCAGGGTGCCACCCCTCCTATCCCTGCTATTGGTCGGCCGAGCGACCGATAGCAGACCGGGGGAGGGGGGGGTTAAAGTTCTATTGGTGTCCGGCAAAACGGGGGAACTGTCCAGGGACCGGCGCCAAAGGTCCCTTAACTGGATCCTGGAGCGCGATCCTCCATGCGGGGATCCCGCACGTGCGGCGGCGGCAGCAGCAATTCATCCGGGTCCTGCCAGGCGAGTTGTTGCCTAGATCCGGAGGGCCACAGTTTACAGTGGTCTCTAAACCAGTGTTTCCCAACCAGGGTGCCTCCAGCTGTTGCAAAACTACAACTCCCAGCATGCCCAGACAGCCTTTGGCTGTCCGGGCATGCTGGGAGTTGTAGTTTTGCAACAGCTGGAGGCACCCTGGTTGGGAAACACTGCTCTAAACCGTGGCCCTCCAGATGTTGCAAAACTACAACTCCCAGCATGCCCAGACAGCTGTTTACTGTCTGAGCATGCTGCGAGTTGTAGTTTTGCAACATCTGGAGGGCCACAGTTTTGAGACCACTGGACAGTGATTTACAACCTGAACCCCTCTAAATCTTGCAAAACTACCAGCATTCAGGAACAGAATAAGGCTGTCTTTGCATGCTGGGAGTTGTACTTGCGTGCATAACTACATCTCCCAGCATGCCCTTCCGCAATCAGTACATGCTGGGAGTTTTGGTTTTGCAACAGCTGGAGGAACACTGGTTGGAAAATACTGAGTTAGGTCATAGGACCTAACTCAAGGTTTTCCAACCAGTGTGCCTCCAGCTGTTGCAAAACTACAACTCCCAGCATGCATGGTCTGTCAGTGCATGCTGGGAGTTGTAGTTTTGACCCCCCCCCCCCCCCCCCCCCCCCCCTCCCATGTGAATGTACAGGCTACATTCACACTGGAGGCAGATTACAGTGAGTTCCCCGTTTCAAGTTTGAGCTGCGGCACATTTTCTGCCGCAGCTCAAACTCCTAGCGGGAGACTCAGTGTAATCTGCCTCCAGTGTGAATGCAACCTAAAAGCACTACACTACACTAACATAAAATAAAGAGTAAAACACTACATATACACACGTACACTGCCCCCCCTACCACCCCCCTTCCCCAATAAAAATGAAAAACTTATTGTATGGCAGTGTTTCTAAGATGGAGCCTCCAGCTGTTGCAAAACAAATACTCCCAGCATTTCTGGACAGCAATTGACTGTCCAAGCATGCTGAGAGTTTTACAACAGCTGGAGGCACCCTGTTTGGGAATCACTGGCATAAAATACCCCTATGTCCACCCCTATGCAAGTCCCTAATTCAGGCCTCAAATGCGCATGGCGCTCTCACTTTGGAGCCCTGTTGTATTTCAAGGCAACAGTATAGGGTCACATACGGGGTATCGCCGTACTCAGGAGAAATTGCCTAAAAAATTTTGGGGGGCTTTTTCTCCTTTTACCCCTTATGAAAAGGAACAGTTGGGGTCTACACCAGCATATTAGTGTAAAAAAATAAACATTTTTACACTAACATGCTGTTGTTGCCCTATACTTTTCATTTTCACAAGAGGTAAAAGGGAAAAACGCCCCCCAAAGTTTGTAACACAATTTTGGAGATACCCCCCCATATGTGGGCGCAAAGTGCTCTGGGGGCGCACAACAAGGCCCAGAAGGGAGAGTGCGCCATGTACATTTGAGGTGATTTGCACAGGGGTGGCTGATTGTTACAGCGGTTCTGACAAACGCAAAAAAAAAAAAAAAACACACCCACATGTGACCCCATTTTGGAAACTACACCCCTCACGGAATGTAATGAGGGGTGCAGTGAGAATTTACACCCCACAGGTGTCTGACGGATCTTTGGAACAGTGGTCCGTGAAAATGAAAAATGTTGCACAGCCCACTGTTCCAAAGATCTGTCAGAAACCAGTGGGGGGTAAATGCTCACTGTACCCCTCATTACATTCTGTGAGGGGTCTAGTTTCCAAAATGGTATGCCATGTTTTTTTTTTTTTTTTGCTGTCCTGGCACAATAGGGGCTTCCTAAATGCGACATGCCCCCCGAGCAAAATTTGCTCTCAAAAAGCCAAATATGACACCTTCTCTTCTGAGCATTGTAGTTCGCACGCAGTGCACTTCAGGTCCACTTATGGGGTACCTCCATACTCAGAAGAGGTGGGGTTACAAATTTTGGGTGGTCTTTTCTGCTATTAACCCTTGCAAAAATGTGAAATTTGGGTGGAAACCCACATTTTAGTGAAAAAAATTTTTTTTTTTTTTACATATGCAAAAGTCGTGAAACACCTGTGGGGTATTAAGGCTCACTTTATCCCTTGTTACATTCCTCAAGGAGTCTAGTTTCCAAAATGGTATGCCATGTGTTTTTTTTTGCTGTCCTGGCACAATAGGGGCTTCCTAAATGCGACATGCCCCCCGAGCAAAATTTGCTCTCAAAAAGCCAAATATGACACCTTCTATTCTGAGCATTGTAGTTCGCCCGCAATGCACTTCAGGTCCACTTATGGGGTACCTCCATACTCAGAAGAGGTGGGGTTACAAATTTTGGGGGGTCTTTTCTGCTATTAACACTTGCAAAAATGTGAAATTTGGGGGGAAACCCACATTTTAGTGAAAAAAAAAAATTTTTTTTTTTTTTTTTTTTTACATATGCAAAAGTCGTGTAACACACGTGGGGTATTAAGGCTCAATGTATCCCTTGTTACATTCCTCAAGGGGTCTAGTTTCCAAAATGGTATGCCATGTGTTTTTTTTTTGCTGTCCTGCACCATAGGGGCTTCCTAAATGCAACATGTCCCCTGAGCAAAATTTGCTCTCAAAAAGCAAAATATGACTCCTTCTCTTCTGAGCATTGTAGTTCATCCGCAGTGCACTTCAGGTCCACTTATGGGGTACTTCCATACTCAGAAGAGATGGGGTTACAAATTTTGGGGGGTCTTTTCTGCTATTAACCCTTTAAAAAATGTGAAATTTGGGGGAAAACTAACATTTTAGTTAAAAAAAAAAAAATTTACATATGCAAAAGTCGTGAAACACCTGTGGGGTATTAAGGCTCACTTTATTCCTTGTTATGTTCCTCAAGGGGTCTAGTTTCCAAAATGGTATGCCATGTGTTTTTTTTTGCTGTTCTGGCACCATAGGGGCTTCCTAAATGCGACATGCCCCCCAAAAACCATTTCAGAAAAACATACTCTCCAAAATCCCCTTGTCGCTCCTTCGCTTCTGAGCCCTCTACTGCGCCCACCGAACACTTTACTAGACATATGAATTATGTGCTTACTCAAGAGAAATTGGGCTACAAATATAAGTATACATTTCTCCTTTTACCCCTTGTAAAAATTAAAAAATTGGGTCTACAAGAACATGCGAGTGTAAAAATTGAAGATTTAGAATTTTCTCCTTCACTTTGCTGCTTTTCCTGTGAAACACCTAAAGGGTTAAAAAGCTTATTGAATGTCATTTTGAATACTTTGGGGGGTGCAGTTTTTATAATGGGGTCATTTGTGTGGTATTTCTAATATGAAGACCCTTCAAATCCACTTCAAACCTGAACTGGTCCCTGAAAAATAGTGAGTTTGAAAATTTTGTGAAAAATTTGAAAATTGCTGCTGAACTTTGAAGCCCTCTGGTGTCTTCCAAAAGTATAAACTTGTCAATTTTATGATGCCAACATAAAGTAGACATAATGTATATGTGAATCCCAAAAAAAATTTGGAATATCCATTTTCCTTACAAGCAGAGTGCTTCAAAGTTAGTTTTCATCAAATTTTGGGATTTTTCACCAAGAAAGGATGCAAGTTACCACAAAAATTTACCACTATGTTACAGTAGAATATGTCACGAAAAAACTATCAGAATGATAACTAAAAGCATCCCAGAGTTATTCATGTTTAAAGTGACAGTGGTCAGATTTGCAAAAAAGGGCTTCGTCCTAGAGGTGAAAATGGTCTGTGTCCTTAAATGGTTAAAGTGTAATAATAAAAGTAAAAAATGTGAAAAACCCCTCCCCTAATAAAAACATAAATTGTCCCATTTTCCCTATTTCACCCCCAAAAAGTGTAAAAAAAAATATTCATATACATATTTGGTATCGCCGCGTGCGTAAATATCCGAACTATTAAAATATAATGGCAATGATACCGTACGGTGAACGGCGTTAATGTAAAAAAAAGTCCCAAATTGCTGCTTTTTTATAACATTTTATTCCCAAAAAAATTCTTAAAAAAATGTATTAAAAGTTTTATATAAGCAAATATGGTATCAATCACGGCGCAAAAAATGAGCCCTCATACCGCCGCTTATACGGAAAAATGAAAAAGTTATAGGTCTTCATATTAGGGGGACTTTAAATGTAGTAATTTAGTTAAAAAGTTTGCGATTTTTTTTTTTTAAGTGCAACAGTAAAAGAAAAGTATGTTATGGGTATCATTTTAATCGTATTGACCCAGAGAATAAAAAACACGGTCATTTTTACCGTAAATTGTACGGCGTGAAAGCGAAACCTTCCAAAATTAGCAAAATTGCAGTTTTCTTTTTAATTTCCCCACACAAATAGTATTTTTTTTGTTGCGCCATACATTTTATGGTAAAGTGAGTGTTGACATTACAACGGACAACTGGTTGCGCAAAAAAACAAGCCCTCATACCAGTCTGGGGATGAAAATATAAAATAGTTATGATTTTTTGAAGGCGAGGAGGAAAAAACGAAAACGTAAAAATAAAATTGTCTGAGTCCTTAAGGCCCAAATGGGCTGAGTCCTTAAGGGGTTAAGAATGTGGGGAGCCCCAGCAGTCGGGACCTCACCCCTGCCCCTTGTGATTGTACACCTATTACCTATCCTGTGGATATGGGATAGATCAAAATGGTCGAACAACCCCTTTACTAAGATAAAAGATGTAATAAAATATTTAATTTGAAAAAAGGTATTAAAAAAACTAAATAAAACCATTATAACATTTTTGTTACATAAAAAAAAAAAATCAGCTATATTTTTAAAAAACATGCCTTTTAAAGTAGAGACGTGGCACTCCAATGGTGTAGAAAGTGACTTTATTCACCTATTAAGTTCACAAAGTGCAACATTTCAATCTGACAATGAGACCTTTCTTAAGCCTTTGGGACTCGGAGCACCTATCTGGACCTGAAGTCCTAGCACAGTGCTGGTATTATACAAGGACTTTTTAGCTATATTTCTAAGGCATCATTATGACCACAATAACATAAAGTTGTTCAGTGTTGAACAGTAACACTATAATAAATGACCCAAAGAAAACATTTGCTGCTAAAAAGCTGTGCCTAATAAAATGCAGAGTTATTTAGGACTGGTGAGTCTCTAGTCTAAGCCTATTTTCTGTAAACGAAACAGCCTGTTTGTTGTATTTTTCATTTTTTTTTCATCCTTTAACTGTGAAATTTTTTTCTTATTTCCCTTATTTATTTTTGTTGTTAACCCCTTTCCTGGTTGCTGGACCGTTTGCAGCCCTTGCTTTTCATGGACTTGTTGGATGATGGGGAGTTGGTCCTGGTGGAAAGGCCGATCACTGACATCCTGACTCAGCTGCCTCCACCAATGAAACAAAAGAAGTTTGCAACATAAAGCTCCTCCCGGATTCCCTCTACAGATTTATATTTAATAACCATAATGCTTTTTTTGTAATGGCGAGTCAGGGGTGCTTTGTATCATCAGCATCCAGCCTGAGATTAGATTGGAGTTAAATGGACTTCGATGCGGCACTGCTCCAAATTCAAGGAATGGACCCAGTATGACCACCTTTACATGAGCTTGAATTTTTTTATGGACTGAAAATATGAGCGATTTGTCCTATTTTCATCTTCAAATATCTGTTATTAAAATGTGGCCTTTCTGTGGTTGCTGATTTAATCTTCACCATGGACCTTTTTAGTAAATGTGTTAATGTTAATGTGAAATATTTAGTACCTTGTGAAAGCCACAATGGCTGTGATTGGTCTTTATAAGTCATTGATCATCATATAAGTTCTTTGATTGTAAGAACTTGTATAGTGCCATGCAGGGCACAGATGCTGGACCTGTACTAAGTCTCCAACATACCTTACCGATTATATTCCCCTCTTCTTTTTCGGGTGCCCTCATTAGTCAAAACTGACATTTGCTGCAATGCTGGCTGACAGCCCAGTGATTAACATGTCTGTACCGTTGCAGAAGAAATGATATCCCCAGCAATATCTGCGGATGTTGATGATGGGCTTATGTTCATGTTACTAGGACCCCCCTCGCATCTATATCCTGTATTGGTCAGCCTGCTTGCTGGGGTCAGTGCACTTAGCAAGCACTAATTGTTAGTAAACTCTCTCATTACTTATTTACAGCAGCTATTTCACAATGGTTTCTTCATGAAGACTGTAGCCTGACGTTTCCCTTCACAAACAGGAATAATGGTATTTTATGTGAGCAAATGTCAAGGAGAAGAATTAGCATCAGCCGTTATTTATTCGAAAATAAAAGGTGACCCAATAACAGAGAACATCCTTATTTACAGTAATTAAAGAAAACTCAAAAGGTTACATTTGTTTACCTTCATTGAAAAAAATAATTAATTTGTGACTTTTTCAAGCTCGCATATAGTGGCTCAGATTTATCCATCTGTCTGAGGACAAATTCTGTCTGGTTTTTCCATAGGAACCAATTGCAGCTCAGCCAAAAAGTATGTTCATTGTGTCTAAATAGTCACAACGTTTAAACCACCCCCTTTGAAGGCCAAAGATGAATAAGGCGAAAGTTATAAAAAAAAAAGACACAAATGACATAAATTCTTCTAAAAGTTTAGTACATTCACCCCAAAGGCTATGTTGGCCTTGCTTGTTGGAGACCAGTGATCTTACAGACTATGGTAACTACTATTTACCCTATATATGGGTTGTTTTCTTTTATTAGCTTGATCTGGCCCATTCTCTCCAAGTAGTGGCCTGCTGTAGTCTTACAAAATAATAACACTTAGGGCAGTCTCTTTCGGGGTGTATCCGCAACTTATTTCACACTGCAGATGTGCCGACGTCAGTCACAGAGGGACTGCAGAACAAGCTCCTGGATGTGCCCGGTAGCTCTGTGTGTCCGCTCGTAGTGGCGGATTTCTACAGTGGTAAATCCACAACTACAAGAGGACACACAGAGCTACCCAGCCGCAGTTCGGAGCTCACTACACTCTGCAGTCCCTCTGACTGACGTAGGCGCATCCGCAGTGTGAAATACGCTGTGGATGCTCCCCGTGTGACCCTGCCCTTATGAAGAAATCTGTCTGGTTAGATTTACCCTGTTTCCTATGCCATATTTACTACTTATATTCTGACCGGGGGTGGGGGGGGTACCAAATTACAATTAAAGTAGAGCTGCCGCAAAGAGTATTCCACAATTGGTGGTCCGTACATCATACAGAAAGCTAATTTCATTAGGTAATACTATCTTCCCTGGAGCACAATAAACAGCTTTGTTGTTGTGTAGGGTGTGCATGTGCAGCAGGGACCCCTATGTGATTAATTGCTGAGGTACATACTGCAGGATGGCTAAACTGGAATATACCCTATAAAAAGATTTACTGATACAGTGGGGCAAAAAAAGTATTTAGTCAGCCACCAACTATGCAAGTTCTCCCACTTAAAAAGATGAGAGGCCTGTAATTTTCATTATAGGAATACCTCAACTACGAGAGACATAATGAGAAAAAAAATCCATAAAATCCCATTGTCTGATTTTGAAAGAATTTTTTTGCAAATTATGGTGGAAAATAAGTATTTGGACAATAACAAAAGTTCATCTCAATACTTTGTTAGATACCTTTTGTTGGCAATTACAGAGGTCAAATGTTTTCTGTAAGTCTTAACAAGGTTTTCACACACTTGCTGGTATTTTGGCCCATTCCTCCATGCAGATCTCCTCTAGAGCAGTGATGTTTTGGCGCTGTCGCTGGGCAACACGGACTTTCAACTCCCTCCAAAGGTTTTCTATGGGGTTGAGACCTGGAGACTGGCCTGGCCACTTCAGGACCTTGAAATGCTTCTTATGAAGCCACTCCTTTGTTGCCTGTGCAGTGTGTTTGGGATCATTGTCATGCTGAAAGACCTAGCCATGTTTCATCTTCAATGCCCTTGCTGATGGAAGGAGGTTTTCACTTAAAATCTTGCGATACATGGCCCCATTCATTCTTTCGTTTACACAGATCAATCGTCCTGGTCCCTTTGCTGAAAAACAGCCCCAAAGCATGATGCTTCAACCCCATGCTTCACAGTAGGTATTGTGTTCTTTGGATGCAACTCAGCATTTTTCCTCCTCCAAACACGACGAGTAGAGTTTTTACCAAAGTTCTACTTTGGTTTCATCTGACCATATGACATTCTCACAGTCCTCTTCTGGTTCATCCAAATGCTCTCTAGCAAACTTCAAATGGGCCCAGACATGTACTGGCTTAAAGGGGTATTCCAGGCCAAAACTTTTTTTTATATATCAACTGGTTCCGGAAAGTTAAACAGATTTGTAAATTACTTCTATTAAAAAATCTTAATCCTTCCAATAGTTATTAGCTTCTGAAGTTGAGTTGCTGTTTTCTGTCTAACTGCTTTCTGATGACTCACATCCCGGGAGCTGTCCAGCTCCTATGGGGATATTCTCCCATCATGCACAGCTCCCGGCATGTGACATCATCATTGAGCAGTTAGACAGAAAACTTCAGAAGCTAATAACTATTGGAAGGATTAAGATTTTTTAATAGAAGTAATTTACAAATCTGTTTAACTTTCCGGAGCCAGTTGATATATAAAAAAAAAAGTTTTGGCCTGGAATACCCCTTTAAGCAGGGGGACACGTCTGGCACTGCATGATTTGAGTCCCTGGCAGCGTAGTGTTTTACTGATGTTAGCCTTTTTTACTTTGGTCCCAACTGTCTGCAGGTCATTCACTAGGTCCCCCCGTGTGGTTCTGGGATTTTTGCTCACCGTTCTTGCGTGGAGCCCCAGATCAAGGGAGAATATCAGTGGTTTTGTATGTCTTCCATTTTCTAATAATTGCTCCCACTGTTGATTTCTTCTCACCAAGCTGCTTGCCTATTGCAGATTCAGTCTTCACAGCCTGGTGCAGGTCTAAAATTGTGTT
Organism: Hyla sarda; assembly: GCF_029499605.1. NCBI lineage: Eukaryota > Metazoa > Chordata > Amphibia > Anura > Hylidae > Hyla > Hyla sarda. Next base: position 180,444,634 of record NC_079194.1, on the reverse strand, counting down.
TCTGGTGTCCTTTGACAGCTCTTTGGTCTTGGCCATAGTGGTGTTTGGAGTGTGACTGAGGTTGTAGACAGGTGTTCTTAATACTGATAACAAGTTCAGACAGGTGCCATGAACTTAAAGGGGTACTCCGGTGGCCATTGTGTTTTTTCAGTTTCTACTTACCCTTGCAGTTGAGTTTTCTTGTTATCTCTGGTCTCGTGCTTGCTCTTTTTCCTTTCTTTGCACAAGTGTGTCCATGTAGTGTAGCATCTATTTCCATTTTGCCTTTGTTTTAGAAACTACAGCTCCCAGCATGCCTTGTTGCCTGTCTCCTCTTTCAGTGCCCTGCCCAACTTGTTTTGCGTTGCCACCCAGCCCTGTTTGTGGGCGTTTTTTTATTTTTTTCTTCTTTCCCCTTTAGCACTCCGTTTCCCCGCCCTGCTCATTAGTATACTCATCCCACCCTCACTGTCAGCTTCTCACCCCATATGCTATTTTGGACATTAGGGAAAGGGTTAAATCACATTTATTAGCTTTTCTTACACTTTTTTTTTTTTTTTTTTTTTTTTTTTTTGCAACGTTATAGCCCCCATAGGGGACTATAACATGCAATACATTTATTGCCAGCACTGATCAATGCTATGCCATATCATTGCATTGATCAGTGTTATCGGCGGTCGATTGCTCAAGCCTGGATCTCAGGCTTGGAGCAATCAGTCGCCGATCGGATACCCTCTGCTTGCGTCCTAGCTGATCGGGATGCGGTGTGGTCCCGATCAGCCTGACTGAGCAGCTGGGAATGCTTTTTTTTTTTTTTTTTTTTTTTTTTTTTTTTTACTTTAGACACGCCAATCAATTTTGATCGCCTTGGTTAAAGGGGTTATCCACCATTAGGTGATTTTAATACGTTCCTGGCAGGCAGTAATGGTCATGCTTAGGAAGGATCTGCACTTGTCTTGGGGCTAAATGGCTATGTTGTGAGATTACCATAATAGTGTGGCTAGCTTTTTGTGAACTGGTATTTCCTGTTTGACTTTTTTTTTTTTTTTTTTTTTACTACAAATCCCACAATTCCATTTTCCTCCCTCCCATATATCAGCCACCCCACCCATTGAAACATAAATGAGTTGCATCCATTCAAAGACCTTGGTTTTCAATCAGGGTGCCTGCAGCTGTTGCATTAGTTGCAGATTGATCTGTCTCCCACCAAGCGATTGCTCCACCCATTGAAGCAGACAGGCTCCCTGTCATCAGCTGATTAGTGAGTCAGGTCTCGGCCTCATTGCAATCTGGGAAAAATGTTAGACAAGTCATTTTGTATGCTGGTAAAAATAAATATTGGAGTGAAAATCACAGAAGAATTGTGAGAAAACCGTCACACACAGGTACAGACACTATATTATAAACTACACTAACTTTACAGCCCCTATAGCATAGTCAAATAAAAAAAATTCCTGGCGTACCCCTTTAACCTCTTAAGGACCCAGGACGTACGGGGACGTCCCCGCACCCTGGGCCTTAAGGACCCAGGACGTCCCCGTACGTCCTGGCGTTTTCCGGTCTCTGCCGCTCGCCGGGCAGAGATCGGAACCGGATGCCTGCTGAAATCCTTCAGCAGGCATCCAGGGCAAACGCCGAGGGGGGCCATGTAGGCCCCCCATGTCGGCGATCGCCGCAAATCGCAAGGGAAATCGCCCTTGCGATCTGCGGCGATACCGGGCTGATCGGGTCTCTGGGACCCGACCGCCCGGTAATTTCGCATGATCCCGGCTGTCACAGACAGCCAGGACCATGCTAACGTATAGGAGCGAGGTGGCAAGCCGGCCACCTCCTCCTATTCCCTGCGATCTGTCGGTTAGTTAACCGACCAATCGCAGGAGGGGGGGCGGTTACTTCCTCCCGTCCTGCCCGGCCCCTGAAAGTCCGGAGAGGACGGGAGGAAGACCGGAGGACGCGGCGGGGGATGGGGGAGTGCTGGGGACCGGCCCCGGTACTTACCTCGTCCCTGAAGACCCGGATCCAGACGATGAAGATGGCGGCCGCGGCGACAGGTGAGTATATCTTCAGCCGCGGTCGGGCCCTTTACAGCAATGCACGTCGCCGTAAAGCGACATGCATTGCTGTAATAGGACCCTGTAAACGACAACTCCCAGCATGCCCAGACAGCCCTTGGCGTCTGGGCATGCTGGGAGTTGCAGTTTTGCAACATCTGGAGGTCCACAGTTTTTGGACCACTGTGCCCTTCCAGATGTTGCAAAACTACACATCCTCAGCATGCCCTTACTGTCCAGGCATGCTGGGAGTTGTAGTGCTGTAACATCTGGCCCTTCAGATGTTGCAGAACTACAACTCCCAGCATGCCTGGACAGTTTTGGCATACTGGGGGTTGTAGTTTTGCAACATCTGGAAGGGCACAGATTGGGAACCACTGTATTAGTGGTCTGCAAACTGTAGTCCTCCAGATGTTGCAAAACTACAACTCCAAGCATGCTGGGAGATGTAGTTCGGCAACATCTGGCTCTAAAGATGTTGCCGAACTACTACTCCCAGCATGCCTGAGAATGTTTGGGAGTTGTGGTTTTGCAACAGCTGGAGGCACACTGGTTGGGAAACATTGTTTCCTAACTCAGTGTTTCCCAACCCGTGTGCCTCCAGCTGTTGCAAAACCACAACTCCCAAACATTCTCAAGCATGCTGGGAGTAGTAGTTTTGCAACAGCTGGAGGTCCCCCCCCTGTGAATGTACAGGGTACATTCACATGGGCAGGGGGCTTACAGTGAGTATCGGGCTGCAAGTTTGCAATGCAGCAAATTTTGCGCGGCAGCTCAACCTCGCTGTAATCCCCGGCCCGTGTGACTGTACCCTAAAAACACTACACTACACGAACACAAAATAAAAAGTAAAAAACACTACATATACACATACCCCTACACAGCCCCCCTCCCCAATAAAAATGAAAAACGCCTGGTACGCCACTCTTTCCAAAATGGAGCCTCCAGCTGTTGCAAAACAACAACTCCCAGTATTGCCGGACAGCCGTTGACTGTCCAGGCATGCTGGGAGTTTTGCAACAGCTGGAGGCACCCTGTTTGGGAATCACTGGCATTGAATACCCCTATGTCCACCCCTATGCAAATCCCTAATTCAGGCCTCAAATGCACATGGCGCTCACTTTGGAGCCCTGTCGTATTTCAAGGCAACAGTTTAGGGCCACATATGGGGTATCGCCGTACTCGGGAGAAATTGACTAACAAATCTTGGGGGTCTTTTTCTCCTTTCACCCCTTATGAAAAGGTGAAGTTGGGTTCTACACCAGCATGTTAGTGTAAAAAAATAAACTTTTTACACTAACATGCTTGTGTTGCCCTATACTTTTCATTTTGACAAGAGGTAAAGGGGAAAAAAGCCCCCCAAAATTTGTAACACAATTTCTCCCGAGTACGGAGATACCCCATATGTGGGCGCAAACTTCTCTGGGGGCGCACAACAAGGCCCAGAAGGGAGAGTGCTCCATGTACATTTGAGGTGATTTGCACAGGGGTGGCTGATTGTTACAGCGGTTTTGACAAACGCAAAAAAAAAAAAAAACCCACATGTGACCCCATTTCGGAAACTACACCCCTCATGGAATGTATTGAGGGGTGCAGTGAGAATTTACATCCCACAGGTGTCTGACAGATCTTTGGAAGAGTGGGCTGTGCAAATTAAAAATGTTGTACAGCCCACTGTTCCAAAGATATGACAGACACCAGTGGGGGGTAAATGCTCACTTTACACCTTCTTACGTTCCTCAAGGGGTCTAGTTTCCAAAATGGTATGCCATGTGGGGGTTATTTTGCTGTCCTGGCACCATATGGGCTTCCTAAATGCGACATGCCCCCCGAGCAAAATTTGCTCTCAAAAAGCCAAATATGACTCCTTCTCTTCTGAGCATTGTAGTTCGCCCGTAGTGCACTTCAGGTCAACTTATGGGGTACCTCCATACTCAGAAGAGATGTGGTTACAAATTTTGGGGGATATTTTCTGCTATTAAAGGGGTAGTCCAGTGGTGAAAAACTTATCCCCTATCCTAAGGATAGGGGATAAGTTTGAGATCGCGGGGGGTCCGACCGCTGGGGCCCCCTGCGATCTCTCTGTACGGGGCCCCGGCTCTCCGCCGAGATAGCGGGTGTCGACCCCCGCACGAGGCGGCGGCCGACACGCCCACTCAATACATCTCTATGGCAGAGCCGGAGATTGCCGAAGGCAGCGCTTCGGCTCTGCCATAGAGTTGTATTGAGGGGGCGTGTCGGCCGCCGCCTCGTGCGGAGGTCGACACGCCCCCTTCCAGCGGGCTGTCGGGGCTCCGTACAGGAGATCGCGGGGGCCCCCAGGGGTCGGACCCCCCGCGATCTGCAACTTATCCCCTATCCTTAGGATAGGGGATAAGTTGCTCACCACTGGACTACTCCTTTAACCCTTGCAAAAATGTGAAATTTGGGGGGGGAAACACCTTTTAGTGATTTATTTATTTATTTTTTTTACGTATGCAAAAGTCGTGAAACCCCTGTGGGGTATTAAGGCTCACTTTATTTCTTGTTACGTTCCCCGAGGGGTCTAGTTTCCAAAATGGTATGCCATGTGTTTTTTTTTTGCTGTCCTGGCACCATAGGGGCTTCCTAAATGTGACATGCCACCGAGCAAAATTTGCTCTCAAAAAGCCAAATATGACTCCTCTTCTGAGCATTGTAGTTCACCCATAGTACACCTCAGGTCAACTTATGGGGTACCTTAATACTCAGAAGAGATGGGGTTACAATGTTTGGGGGGTATTTTCTGCTATTAACCCTTGCAAAAATGTGAAATTTGGGGGGAAACGCACATTTTAGTGAAATTTTATTTTTATTTTTTTACATATGCAAAAGTCGTGAAACTTCTGTGGGGTATTAAGGCTCACTTTATTCCTTGTTACCTACCTCAAGCGGTCTAGTTTCCAAAATGGTATGCCATGTGGGGGATTTTTGCTGTTCTGGCACCATAGGGGCTTCCTAAATGCAACATGCCCCCCAAAAACCATTTCAAAAAAACGTACTCTCCAAAATCCCCTTGTCGCTCCTTCGCTTCTGAGCCTTCTACTGCACCCGCCGAACACTTTACATAGACATATGAGGTATGTGCTTACTCAAGAGAAATTGGGCTACAAATATAAGTATACATTTTCTCCTTTTACCCCTTGTAAAAATTCAAAAATTGGGTTTACAAGAAAATGCGAGTGTAAAAAATGAAGATTGTGAATTTTCTCCTTCACTTTGCTGCTATTCCTGTGAAACACCTAAAGGGTTAAAACGCGGACTGAATGTCATTTTGAATACTTTGGGGGGTGCAGTTTTTATAATGGGGTAATTTGTGGGTTATTTCTAATCCACTTCAAACCTGAACTGGTCCATGAAAAATTGTGAGTTTGGAAATTTTGTGAAAAATTGGAAAATTTCTGCTGAACTTTGAAGCCCTCTGGTGTCTTCCAAAAGTAAAAACACGTAAATTTTATGATGCAAACATAAAGTAGACATATTGTATATGTGAACCAAAAAAAAATTATTTGGAATATCCATTTTCCGTACAAGCAGAGAGCTTCAAAGTTAGAAAAATGCTAAATTTTCAAATTTTTCATAAAATTTGGGGATTTTTCACCAAGAAAGGATGCAAGATACCACAAAATTTTACCACTATGTTAAAGTAGAATATGTCACGAAAAAAAAATCTCGGAATCAGAATGATAACTAAAAGCATTCCAGAGTTATTAATGTTTAAAGTGACAGTGGTCAGAATTGCAAAAAATGGCCGGGTCCTGAGGTGTAAAATGGCTGGGTCCTTAAGGGGTTAATAGTGCAGGTCACCACGATCGGTGACGTCCGCTATTATCCACAGGTCGCGGCTACTGTTAGCCACTGGGACCGGCCCAATATGACATGGGGTCATCGCGTGATATTGCGGGCGCAGGACGTACAGGTACGCCCTGTGTCCTTAAGAGGTTAATACAGGTAACGAGTGGAGGACAGAGGAGACTCTTAAAGAAGTACTTGCAGGTCTGTGAAAGCCAGAAATCTTGTTTGTTTGTAGGTGTCCAAATACTTATTTTTCACCATAATTTGCAAATAAATTCTTAAAAAATCAGACAATGTGATCTTATGGATTTTCTTTTTCGTCTCTCATAGATGAGGTATACCCATGATGATAATTACAGGTCTCTCTCATCTTTTTAACTGGGAGAACTTGCTCAGTTGGTGGCTGACTAACTACTTTTTTGCCTCACTGTATACATTTATTGCTAGCACTGATCAATGCTATGCCATAGCATTGCATTGATCAGTGTTATCGGCAATCGATTGCTCAAGCCTGGATCTCAGGCTTGGAGCAATCAATTGCCGATCAGACGTGCCGGAGGCAGGTAAGGGGACCTCTGCTTGCGTCCTAGCTGATTGGGACACCGCGGTGATCCAGATCAGCCTGCTAAGCAACCGTGAATGATTTATTTATTTTTACTTTAGATGCGATCAGTGACGTCCGCTATTAGCCACGGGTCCCGGCTACCATTAGCCGCCGGGACCGACCCCACACCGCGTGACCCCGCGTTATATTGCAGGAGCAGGACATACAGGTACGCCCTGTGTCCTTAAGAGGTTAATACGGGTAATGATTGGAGGACAGAGGAGACTCTTAAAGAAGTTTTTACAGTTCTGTGAGAGCCAGAAATCTTGCTTGTTTGTAGGTGACCAAATACTTATTTTCCACCATAATAATTTGCAAATAAATTCTTTATCAATGACAATGTGATTTTATGGATTTTTTTTCTCAATATGTCTCTCGTAGTTGAGGTATACCGATGTTGAAAATTACAGGTCTCTCTCATCTTTTTAAGTGGGAGAACTTGCACAATTGGTGGCTGACTAAATACTTTTTTGCCTCACTGTATATAACATCATAGAGGTGTATCAGGAGATAACTGTGGGGAGGGTATTTTCAGTAAAGGCTTGCTAGCAGAGAGATTGGCAGAAATTAGTGTTGACAGTGTTGCCATAGGAATACCTGGGACTGTGATGGCATCGCAGTGGCACCAATATCGCCACATAGAGCCAGGAATCAAGTCCGCAAGGCAGTTTAGGGGAAAAAAACTGTTTTTTTGTATCAGCCCCAGCTTCTATATTGAGAAGTCATTGTACATGACAGGTCTTGTATGCGTTAATCTTACCTTGTTTAACATCACAGATTTCTGAGAGTGCATCCTCAGGAAGGAAGGAAGGAACGCCTTATGTCCATGCCGAGCTTCCCAGATAAGCAGTTCTAACACATGAGCTACACGCTGTGGATGCTTCACTGATTTCAAATATCTGGGAAATCGGCTATTGTAGCATTATAGGAAGACCTGGCTGGAGTTTACATGTATATCCCTAAGGGATCATTAACCAGAGGATGTTACCCTAAAGGGTATCTCCACCAAACAGACAATAGTTATTGCACAGAACACAAATCAGTTACAGATCATGTGTTTCTCCAGTAATACAAATCAATTTATTGTAAAGTAAACGGTCGCCCTGTTCACCCACTCTAATCCCAATACACCGGGTTATAGTGCAGGAGAACAGGAGACGGATGTGGGCTCTCTGACTCATATACCTGCAGTCCAGCACCCGATCCCTCTGAAGATCAGCTTCTTTCTTCTTTTAGCTGAATTGCGCGCTGGAGGCGGGCCTGCCGGGGAAATTTGAATATTCATGAGCAATGGTCCTGTGAGCGCTCAATAGACACAAACGCTCACATGACCAGTGACCATGAATATTTAAATTCAGCCCGCCGGCCCGCCTCCAATGCTTCATTCAGCGAAGATAGAAGCTGATCTTCAGAGGGACCGGGCGCCGGACTGAAGATATATATATTAGTCAGAGACCCCCACATCGGTCTCCTGTTCACCCACATTATAACCCGGTGTATTGGGTTTAGTGTGGGTGAACAGGTGACCGTTTTCCTTTAAATCAGATGCAGACATCTGCAGCATGTGAACGTTCCCTAAGGGTATGTGCACACTACAAAATATCTGTATCGGTGAAAAAAAATATCAGTTTGTGTGGAAAAAAAATACAGTGTTTATTCTCCAATATTCAGCGTGGAAACCAAGCCATTTTGTGGGCTGGAATGTTGCTGAATTTAAAAGAATAAACGCTGGATTTTTTTACCGCAATTCCTTGGAGTACTGTGACATTTTATTATAAATAACAGTACAGTAATCCCTCAACATACAATAGTTTTAACACACAATGGTCTTTTCTGGACCATTGTAACTTAAAACCAGACTCAACATACAATGTACAGTCCAGATCGCTGAAACGTGTCAATGGCTGGAAGAACCGACCAATTAGAAAGGGCATTAACTGGTAAAAACACCTGTATTACTCAAGTGCATGCACTGACTGGCTGTCTGGTAGCGCCTCCTACAGTACAGGGAGGTATTACATGTTCTGTACTACTCTTAACCTATGCCACAGTTAGCTGCTCCTTTGGACACCAAGTAAGGGCTGCTCCATTTAACTTTTTTAGGACATTGTGTGTACTATACAGGATCCTGAAGAAGCTCCTGTCCTCTACACAGACAGTGTTACACCAGCGTGCTTCATCTATATATCTGCTATATCCCCTTTATTACATACTATAAGTAGATGTTGTCCGAGCCACAAAAAAAATAAAAAAAATCAAGCAGGACAAATAATAACTTTTGAGCTCCCCATAGATTAGTCAGATAGATCACATTGGAGTGCATAAGCACAGACTATCACCAATTTCCAGAATGAAGGGGCTGTGCTGTAGAGAAAATGCACTTCCTAAATCAGTTAGAAACCCAATTTATTATTCTGAGGAAATCATTATTGATTTTAATGTTTTATCACAGATTTCCAGTAACTGAAAAGTCTGTGCTACACAAAAGGGGTTTGTCTGTTTTGTAATTTATATGGGTTGTCACTAGGAAAACATGGCTACATCCTTCCGATAAAGTGAAAAAAATGAGAGTGCAAGCGTAGTATGCAAAAAGGAAATAGTACTCAAACTAGAATTCCACAGTGAAAAAAATCTTGGAGGAAATTTATAAAGCTACATAATTTCCACTCTAAATTATTCCAAGTGGAATTTTGCTTGCACGTTTGTGGAATCAACACTTATTTCATTTGGCATTTAACTGTAGACTTTAGCATCTAAAAAAGTCCCAATGAACAAGTGGGTTTCCGCCACAGAATTCTGGCAAAACAATGATTCTTTCATCGGAAGAATCACCGACATTAACCTTTTAGACGCCGCGGTCAAAGTTGAACGCGGCATGTAAAAGTCCTGAAGTTAACTGCCGGTTAGCTCAGGGATGCTGATCGGGATCACCGCAGTGAAATTGCGGTGTCCAGATCAGCTGTGAGGACGGCCAGAGGTCCCTTACCGTGCTCCGTGCCATCCAATCTTCGCTCCTTTACTGCTGCTAGCCATGGCAGGCAGTAGTAAAGGAGCACCGACAAGGCTGATCAATGCTGGCATATCATTGATCAGCGTATGTAATCTACAGATTACGTTTAATAGTGCCATTTGGGGACTGAAGAAATGTGGGGAAAAAAATCAATAAATAATAAATGTGAATTAACCCCTTCCCTGAATTCCCCCCCCCCCCCTAAATTAAATAAAACATTTTTTAAAAATATGATAAAGCTTTTCCTCTATTTAAAAAAAAAAACACACCAATTTTTTCCCATTAAAAAAAAAAAAAACCCTGCCACATGACATGGAAAAAAGTATCTGTAATTGGTATCGGCATGTACCTAAAATAAAAAGTATCGGTACTCGTACTCAGTCTTAAATAAATGGTATCGGAACATCCCTAGTTGGTATAAAGACAGTCTTTAGATGCACCAAATTTATCAACCTGATATACTGTGATACATTTGTTTCATTTAAAATTTGTCTGTCTTAATTTGCCCTGTCTTAACAATTGAATAGGTTTAGTAAATCTGGACCAGTATGCAAACATAGCCTAATATGCCCCTCTATGTGGATCTAAACAGATAGGAAAAGTATGTTTTAAATGCAAAGGATTTACATATCCTTAGCCAGTAAATAATTTTCAAATAAATATTAAGTTAAATATGACAGAAGAGAAAGCTCAAGAAAAATACTACATAAGAGACAAAGAAAAATCTGGTGGTAAAACTATTTATACCATGTAAATATTTAAATTGGAGAACTGAGACCGTTTATAATAATTGCAAGATCTGCAGATCTCCTGACCTCACAGGAAATGTTGCTATGAAATTAAGATTGCAAGGTACAACTTGGTAGATAACAGTATAAGCAGGGCTTAAAGGGGTACTCCAGTGTAAAAAAACATTTTTTTAAATCAACTGGTGCCAAAAAGTTAAACAGATTTGTAAATGCTTCCATTTAAAAATCTTAACCCCTTAAAGGAGTAGTGTAGTAAAAAACAACACCCCCTATCCAAAGGATAGGGGATACGTTATAGATCGGGGGGGGGGGGTGGTTCTAACCACTGGGAACCCATTAAATCAAAAGTGGTACCAAGAAAAACTAGAGATCATGGTGCAAAAAATGAGCCCTCACACATCCCTGTATACGGAAAAATGTAAAAGTTATAAGGGTCAGAAGAGGACAATTGTAAACATCCATCATTTTTTTAAAGAAGTAAAACAAAATCAAACCTATATAAGTTATAAGTTGGGTATCATTTTAATCGTATGGACCTAGATTTTGTGGTGAAATGATTGATGTCATTACAAAGTAAAATCAGCAACCAGGACCTGTGGCTAATGCCGGACATTGGCCATAGGGGATAAGTTATAGATCATGGGGAGTCCGACCACTGGGACCCCCCTGCGATCTCCTGAATGGGGCCCCGGCAGTCTGCTGGAACGGAGCAGTGGCCGACACGCCCCTCCATGTATCTCTACAGGAGACCTCAGGGGTTCCCAGTGGTCGGACCCCTCCCCGTGATCTATAACTTATCCCCTACCGCCGCTCGGCGATGTCAGGCATTAGCCATAGGGTATAGAAAGTGACCAAAAATATGCAATTTTGGAATTTGGTATTTATTTACGTGTACGCCATTGACCTTGCGGTTTATTAAACATTATATTTTTATAGTTCAGACATTTACCATACCACATATGTTTATGTTTATTTTTGTTGACTTGTTTTTTTAATTGGGAAAAGGGGGTGATTCAAACTTATATTATTGAAGGGGTTAATTCACTTTTATTACCTTTTTTTTTATTTTATTTTTTTACTTTAATGACACTATTTTTTAGTCCCCATAAGGGACTATTACATGCAATCCTTGGATTGCATACACTGTTTAATGCTATACCATAGCATAGCATTGATCAGTGTTATCGGCGCTCTGTGATCTGGCAAGGAGGCAGGTAAGGGCTGTCCTCTCAGCTGATCGGGACACAGAGGTTTTACTGCTGTTTTCCCAATCAGCTCCGCTGAGCTGCCAGGACTGTTTTACTTTCATTTTAGATGCCGCAATCAACTTTGATCGCAATGCCTAGGGGGTTAATGATAGGCATTAGACACGGGTCCCAGCGGCTGATAGTATGCCCTGCGTCCTTAAGGAGTTAATCCTTCCAGTACTTCAGTACATCAGCTGCTGTATGCTACAGAGGAAGTTGTATAGTTATTTCCAGTCTGACCACAATGCTCTCTGCTGACACCTCTGTCTATGTCAGGAACTGTCCAGAGTAGAAGCAAATGCCCATAGCAAACCTCTCCTGCTTTGGACAGTTCCTGGCATGGACAGAGGTGTCAGCAGAGAGCACTGTGGTCATACAGGAAAGAACTACACAACTTTCTCTGGAGCATACAGCAGCTGATAAACACTGGAAGGATTAACATTTTTATATAGAAGTAATTTACAAATCTGTATAACTTTCTGGCACCAGTTGATTAGAAAAAAATGTGTTTCTCTATCGGCTCCATTGGGGGACACAGACCATGGGTATATGCTGCTGTCACTAGGAGGCTTGACACTATGGCAACAAGAAAAGTCGGCCCCTCCCAGCAAAGATATACCTGTCTACAGGCACCTGAGCTAATCAGTTTTAGCTTAGTGTCTAAGGAGGCAGACACTGGTCTGGGGTTCCCCAGACCTGGTCTAACATTTTTTTTTCCCCTAGATTAGGGACATTTAGATTTTTCTCTCCCTTTTCTTTACCTTGTTTTCAGGTGGGAACTCAGAAACATAGCGTTCACTGTTTCTCCATTTGCAATTGAGGGGGCACAGGCATCGTGGATGTACTGTCAACCCACTCTCGCCAACGGTCAGCGCCTGGGGTTGTACCTCACGGGTCCGGGTCCCGTGTACCTCACGGGTCCGGCTACCTCCCTGCTCGTCTCGCTGTTACAGACCGGCATGATGCAGGTGACAAAAGCTGACTGAAGACTTCATTAGGTAAGTTCTTTGGACTGAGGTTAGGGCTGGGCGGTATACCAGTTCATACCGAATACCGAATTTTTTGTGCTGCACGATATGAATTTTTCCCCATACCGCAATATCGGTTGGGCCCCTCCCCCTCGGGAATGTATTATCAGCCTAGCGCAGCGCTGCCCTCCTCCTCTTTGTTGGCTATCCGGGCATGCTGGGAGTTGTAGTTTTGCAACAGCTGGAGGTCTGCAGGTTGGAGACCACTACTGTACGCTGTATCCCTATGCCCAGGCTGCAAAAGATACAGAAAATAAACTTTTAACTCACCCACCTCGGCCACACGCTGGAGACGGGGGGGAGGACAGCCGTCAGCCTATCTCCGGCCGGAGCGATGCCCCGCCCCGGCCAGTGATAGGCTGAGCCCACTGTCATGTAAGAAGCCGGCTTCTTACATGACAGTCGTCTCAGCCTATCACTAGCCGGGGCGGGGCATCGCTCCGGCCGGTGATAGGCTGACGGCTGTCCTCCCCCTGTCCCCAGCTTGGGGCCGAGTTAAAAGTTTATTTTCTGTATCTTTTGCAGCCAGGACATAGGGATACAGCGTACAGCAGTGGTCTCAAACCTGCGGACCTCCAGCTGTTGCAAAACTACAACTCCCAGCATGCCCGGACAGTGTTGGCCGCATGCTGCCGACTCTCCCTTTCCCGCTCTCATACAAGTGCAGGCTTCGGCCGCATCATGTGTTGATGCGTCCGGAGCACAGTTCCCTCCACCCGTCAGCAGCTGTGAGCCGGCGGCGGCGTGTTTACCTGCTCCCTTCCCCTTACACTCGCATATGCGACGGGGGTTGAGAGCGGGCACCATTATAACTGGCCACATTATTTTCTCAGCCGCGGCTCTTGCCAGAACCCAGGAACTTCGGACGTAGCTCGAGAAGTTTCCTTTCACGGTTCCCGACCTGCACACAAGGTTTTCAGCTCTCATGCTGAAATTGAAGCCTTGCTGGAGTCTGCCTGGAAGCATCCTGACAAGCAGTTTCAAGAAACTAAGAAAGGTTCAGGCACAATTTCCCTTTGCCAGGCACCTTATTGCTCGGTGGACCTCCCCTCCGTCAGTAGACCCACAGGTCTCCCGCCTATCAAAAGCTACTACTCTACCTTTGGCAGATGCGGCTTCCTTCAAGGATCCTGCGGACAAGAGGGTAGAGACCCTGGCTAAATTCGCCTTTCAGTCTTTCAGTCTGGGCTACTCAGCTCCGCCAGGGTATTCTTTCCAGATCCCCAGCAGAGGAATTGGCTGATCTGGCTCTTCAACTCTTTAAGGCTGGAGACTATCTGTGTACTGCTTCCATACAGTTGGCCCGTTGTGTGGCCTTTTCCACAGGTAACCTGGTGGCTCTTCGTCGATTCATGTGGCTCAAGGCCTGGAACGCAGATGCCGCTTCCAAGAAATCTCTGATGGAACTTCCTTTTACCGGTTCTCGACTGTTTTGTAAACGCCTTGATGAGATCATCTCAGAGGTTACAGGTGATAAAAGTCCTCTGTTACCTCAAAATAAAGCTTGCAGTACTACTTCTCGTTGAAAGTCGACTTCCTTTCGGGCATTTGGTTCCAGTAGGGCTTCCAGACACAGAGGCGGCTCTCTAATTAGGCGATTTAGGCGGCCGCCTAAATGGTGTAATTAGAGACCTGCGGGTCCCCCTGCCACTATACTATACTATGGCCACAGGTCGGGCCCTGAAGGGGAGACTTGTAGCGACGCTGCCAGTACCAGGCCCGGCGCTAGTCTCAACCCCCATTCTGTCCCCGCCAGCCCCTAGCTTCTACCACCCGCTGCCGAGACGTACACAACCCCCCGATCCCCCTCTCAGCGTACACAGCGCACGCAGCGCAGACACTACAGGCATGCTCCCTTGTAGTGAGCGCAGTGCTGCCTCTGCTATTCGGAAATCTGTCCTCACAACGGGACCCTCCTTGCTGATCTTCATGGTGGCCGCAGGTGAGTGACGAGGGGTTAATTTAGTTTAGGTTCCGGAGGAGCGACGGGGGCTTACTTTTTGGCCTGGGGGGGTTATTTTCGGGTCCGGAGGAGCGGCGGGGGGTCTGGGGTTAATTTGGGGTCTGGAGGAGCGGGTGGCAGGTTAGATTTGAGGTCCGGAGGCAGAGTGTGTATGTATAATGTGTGTGTGATGTGTGTGTGTACGTACTGTATGTATGATGTCTGTGTATGTAATGTATGTATGGTGTATGTATGATGTCTGTGTATGTACTGTATGTATAATGTCTTTGTATGTAATGTATGTATGGTGTATGTATGATGTGTGTGTTTGTAGTGTATTTATGATTTCTGTGTATGCACTGTATGTATGGTGTATGTATGATGTCTGTGTATGTACTGTATGTATGGTGGATGTATGATGTCTGTGTATGTACTGTATGTATGATGTGTGTATGTACTGCATGTATGGTGTATGTATAATGTGTGTGTATGTACTGTATGTATGGTGTATGTATGTATGATGTGTGCATGTACTGTATGTATGATGTGTGTGTATGTATGGTGCATGTATGATGTCTGTGTATGTACTGTATGTATGATGTCTGTGTATGTAATGTATGTATGGTGTACGTATGATGTCTGTGTATGTACTGTATGTATGATGTGTGTGTATGTACTGTATGTATGGTGTATGTATGATGTGTGTGTATGTACTGTATGTATGGTGTATGTATGATGTGTTTATGTACTGTATGTATGGTATATGTATGATGTGTGTATGTACTGTATGTATGGTGTATGTATGATATGTGCATGATTTCTGTGTATGCACTGTATGTATGGTGTATGTATGAGGTCTGTGTATGTACTGTATGTATGGTGTATGTTTGATGTATGTGTATGTACTGTATGTATGGTGTATGTATGATGTCTGTGTATATACTGTATGTATGGTGTGTGTATGAACTGTATGTATGATGTGTGTTTATGTATGGTATATGTATGATGTGGGTGTATGTACTGTATGTATGGTGTATGTATGATGTGTATGTACTGTATGAATGATGTGTGTAATCAACATGTATGCTGTTTGGAGATGTGTAAGCTACAAGGAAGTATGTATGATGTGTGGAGATATATTATGCAGAGAGGATCTGGAGGTGGCGGGTATATGTATGTGTGTGTATGTATGATATATGAATCATGTGTGTGTGTGCATGAATGATAGACGTGTGTAAGCAACATGCATGTATGTATGATGTGTGGAGATGTGTGTAAGCTAGAAGGATGTATGCATGATGTGTGGAGATGTATTATGCGGGGGGATCTGGAGGTGGCGGGTGTATGTATAATGTTTTTATGTATGATGTGTATGTATGATGTGTGTGTTTGTATGTATTATGCATGTGGGGGGCTGAGGCAGCATGTGTAAGTATGATGTGTGTATGTACTGTATGATGTATGAATAATGTGTGTGTATGTACTGTATGTATGATGTATGAATGATGTGTATGTATGTATGAATGATAGATGTGTGTAAGCAACATGGATGTATGATGTGTGTAAGCTAGAAAGATGTATATATGATGTAGGGAGATGTATTATGCGGGGATGTGTTTATGTAGGATGTATATGTATGTATTATGCATGTGTGGGAGGGGGGCGGAGGCGGCATATGTATGTATGATGTGTGTATATAATGTATGTATGTATGATGTATGAATGTTGTGTGTGTATGTACTGTTTGTATGATGTATGAATGATATATGTGTGTAAGCTAGAAGGATGTATGTATGATGTGTGGAGATGTATTATGCAGGGGGGATCTGGAGGCGGCGGGTGTATGTATGATGTATGTATGATGTGTATGATGTGCGTGTGTATGTATGTATTATGCATATGTGTGTGTGGGAGGGGGGGGCGGAGGCGCCAGGTGGGTGTATGTATGATGTGTGTATGTTTGATAGATGTGAATAAGCTAGATGTGTGCGTGTATGTGTGTGTATTTGTGATGTGTGTATGTATGTTATGTATGTATGCTAGATGGATGTATCTATGATGGGTGGATGTATGATGTTTGTGTGTATTTATGATGTTTGTGTGTATGTATGATGGATGTGTGTATGATAGATGTATGCATGAACGATAGGTATGTGTATGTATGATAGATGTGTATATGTCTGATAGATGGGTGTATGATGTGTAAATTTATCATACATACATCATACACACAAATACCATACATACACCAGTCTCATACACATCATACATAAATACATATACTGTTCATCAATGTGGGGGGCCAGGAGGTGATTGGGTATGGGTCAGACTTTGGGGTCTGGAGAGTTTGGCAGGGGAGCCTAGAGCAGAATCCTGGGGGTCTGGGGAGGGGGCAGAGGAGCCTGGAGAGGACTTAGTGGTATAGGGAGGGGGGAAGAGGAGCATGTAGGAGGACTTATGGTTTGGGGGGGGAAGGGGTTGGAACAGAGGAGCCAGGAGGAGGACAGAGGGTCTGGAGGAGGACATGTGTGATTCAGCTAAACTGAGAAGAAACAGTGTGTAACAGTATTAGTATTATTATTATAAAGGGATTATTATATTTGGAAGGTAGTGTGTGAGTTAATCTCAGAGGGTACAGCGTATGGCATGGTTATTTTTGAGGGGTTATATTCAGGGGTACAGTGGGTATTACATTCATGGGCACAGCGCGGCAGTACTTATATTCAGAGAGTTCAGTGTGTGGCAGGATTGTATTCAAAGGGTACAGTATGTGGAATCATTATATTCAGAGAGCACAGTGTGTGGCAGTATTATATTCAGGGGTACAGTGTGTGGCAGTTTTATATTCAGGGGGTACAGTAGGTGGCAGTATTATATTCAGGGGGTACAGTAGGTGGCAGTATTATATTCAGGGGGTATAGTAGGAGGCAGTATTATATTCAGGGGGTACAGTAGGTGGCAGTATTATATTCAGGGGGTACAGTAGGTGGCAGTATTATATTCAGGGGTACAGTAGGTGGCAGTATTATATTCAGGGAGCACAGAGTGTGGCAGTATTATATTCAGGGGGTATAGTAGGAGGCAGTATTATATTCAGGGGGTACAGTGGGTGGTAGCATTATATTCAGGGGGTACAGTAGGTGGCAGTATTATATTCAAGGGTACAGTATGTGGCAGCATTATATTCAGGGGGTACAGTAGGTGGCAGCATTATATTCAGGGGGAACAGTAGGTGGCAGCATTATATTCAGGGGTACAGTAGGTGGCAGTTATATATAGGGGGTACAGTGAGTGGTAGTATTATATTCAGGGGATAAAGTGAGTGGCAGTATTATATTCAGGGGATAAAGTGGGTGGCAGTATTATACACAGGAGGTACAGTTGATGGTAGTTTTATATTCAGGGGCACAGTGGTTGGCAGTATTATATTCAGGGGGTACAGTATTTAGCAGAATAATAATGATTATTTTTTTCATGCAGAGGATGAGGATCTACTGACAAAGTGAGAACCTATGATGTCTGGTGTTAGACTCTGCAGAGAAGATGGAGGTGGAAGAAGTCCTGACGTCTGAACCAGTTGGAGAAGAAAAGAAAAGACAACAGAGAAGACGTCACTCAGGTCACTGATATCATTGTCTTTTCTCCTGACTGTCCCATCACAGCTGTAGTCACTTGTTAGTTCTGCAGTGATGATGGGTGAAGCTATACCCTAATCTGCGGCTCTCCAGGTGTTGCAAAGCTACAACTCCCATAATGCCTGAACTCTCCAGACATGAGGGAAGTTATAGTTTTACAACAGCTGGAGAGCAACTTTAACCAAGGTGATTGGTGGGGGTGCCTACAGTTGGACCCCCACTAGAAAAATGGGCTCCTTATTCTTAAATGCCTGGGCCCATGTTTTGTCTGTCTGGCCCTGCCTGTTAGTCACTTATATTGTTGTGTATTCCCCTGACTGTGTCCCATCAGTGCTGTAGTCACTGATATCTTTGTGCGGCCCAGAAAGGGGAAGGAGAGCAAAGAAAAGGGAAGGAGAGCAATAAAAAGTTGACTCCTTGACTGACATCAGAATTGAAGTTTTAAGCCAATCCAATGCTTTCCTATGGGAAAGCACTGTGATTGACTGAGATCATCAATTTAGATTATGTCAGCCAATTTGGCGCATCCAGCGCTGGCGGACTTGTGCAACTCTAGAATTAAGGTACCTTTTTTCTAGATTTAAAGGGGATGTGGAGTGCCACTATAGGATCAGGAATACACATTTGTGTTCCTGATTCTATAGTGTTCTTTGAATACCCTGTTGACAACTTTATTTCAGTTTTAGGAGACACCAACAAGAATAACTGAGTAGTGAAACACATTTTTTTTTTTTAGCTATACCCAATGTTTGTGTATAGATATTTTGTAGAATAACTTAATTAGAAAAATAAGATTTCAAGAGCTGTGAATAGCGAGGTTATGATAGAAACATAGAAACATAGAATGTGTCGGCAGAGAAGAACCATTTGGCCCATCTAGTCTGCCCAATAATCTGAATACTATCAATAGTCCCTGGCCCTATCTTATATGAAGGATAGCCTTATGCTTATCCCATGCATGTTTAAACTCCTTCACTGTACTTGCAGCGACCACTTCTGCAGGAAGGCTATTCCATGCATCCACTACTCTCTCAGTAAAGTAATACTTCCTGTTATTACTTTTAACCTTTGCCCCTCTAATTTAAAACTATGTCCTCTTGTGGTAGTTTTTCTTCTTTAAATATGCTCTCCTCATTTTACCGTGTTGATTCCCTTTATGTATTTAAAAGTCTCTATCATATCCCCTCTGTCTCTTCTTTCTTCCAAGCTATAGATGTTAAGGTCCTTTAACCTTTCCTGGTACGTTTTATCCTGCAATCCATGTACTAGTTTAGTAGCTCTTCTTTGAACTCTCTCTAGAGTATCTATATCCTTCTGGAGATATGGCCTCCAGTACTGCGCACAATACTCCAAATGAGGTCTCACCAGTGTTCTGTACAGTGGCATGAGCACTTCTCTCTTTCTACTGCTTATATCTCTCCTTATACATCCAAGCATTCTGCTAGCGTTTCCTGCTGCTCTATTACATTGTCTTCCTACCTTTAAGTCTTCTGAAATAATTACTCCTAAATCCCTCTTCTCAGATACTGAGGTCAGGACTGTGTCAAATAATCTATATTCTGCCTGAGGGTTTTTACGCCCCAGGTGCATTATCTTGCACTTATCCACATTAAATTTCAGTTGCCAGAGTTCTGACCATTCTTCTAGTTTGCCTAAATCCTTTTCCATTTGGCGGATCCCTCCAGGAACATCAACCCTGTTACATATCTTTGTGTCATCAGCAAAAAGACATACCTTATCATCGAGACCTTCTGTAATATCACTAATGAAGATATTAAACAATATTGGTCCCAGTACAGATCCCTGAGGTCCCCACTGGTGACCAGACCTTGCTCTGAATATTCTCCATTGACTACAACCCTCTGTTGTCTGTTACTCAGCCACTGCCTAATCCACTCAACAATATTGGAGTCCAAGCTCAATGACTGTAGTTTATTGATAAGTCTTCTATGTGGGTCTTCACCAAGGTCCTGGCCGCTGTGATCGCCCTCTTATGGTCAAGGGGTGTCTCCGTACGGGGTGATTCCGTATCTGCATGACCTCCTGATCAAAGCTCCAACCAGGACCCAGAATCTGGAGAGTCTCCATCTTACCCTTCAGACCTTGTCCCGTTTCGGCTTGATGGTTAATCAGGATAAGTCCAAGCTGACTCCCAATCAGTCTCTAATATTTCTGGGACGCCAGTTCGCCACCACTTCTGCCCGGATTCAGCTCCCGTCGGACAAGCGGCGGACTCTTCTGTCGGGGGTTCGGATACTCCAAACCCCGGTTCCGTTTTCCATTCGTTTCTGCATGGAGGTTCTGGGTTGAATGGTGGCGGCCATGGAGGCCATTCCATTTGCCCAATTTCATTACCGGCCTCTTCAACTTGCGCTCCTATCCCGGTGGGACCGATCTCCGTTGTCCCTCGATCACAGGATCATTCTTCCTCAGAGGGCTCGCCAGTCCCTTCGGTGGTGGCTTCTTTTCCCCCTTCTTTTGCAGGGGTGCTCCTTTCCCTCTGTTGGCAAGACGTCACGATGGATGCCAGTCTTTCGGGTTGGGGATAGTGTTGCTCGCGAATATTTGCAATTCGAATTTTATTCGCGAATATCGCATATTCGCGAACATTTGCGAATATAGCACTATATATTCGTAATTACGAATATTCTTTTTTTTTTTTTTTTTTTTCCACAGTACACATCACAGTGATCACCCCTCTCTGCTTCCAGCTTGTGTGGTGTAAAGAAGGCTCTAATACTACTGTGTGAGACTGGCGTGCGAATTTTCGCATATGCTAATTTTCGCATATGCGAATTTCCGCTTACGTGAATTTTCGCATGTGTGCATTTTCACATATGCGAAAATTATCGAGAATATTACAAATATGCAAATATTCGTGAATATATGACGAATATTCGTCCATATATTCGCGAATATTCGCGAATTCGAATATGGCCTATTCCGCTCAACACTAGTTGGGGAGGTGTCTTCAGGGACCGTACGGTCCAAGGCCTTTGGTCCCCCCCGGAAGCCCTTCTCCCCATCAACATATTGGAAATGAGGGCAATCTATCTCTGCCTATGCCATTGGGAGATCCTACTTCGGGACTGTCAGACAACTCCACTGCTATGGCGTATATCAATCGCCAGGGCGGCACCCGCAGCTCGGCAGCGATGGCTGAGGTGTCCAAGATTCTTCTCTGGGCAGAGCTCAGAGTGCCAGCCATCTCGGCAATTCACATTCAGGGAGTGACCAACTGGGAAGCGGACTTTCTCAGCCGACCACGGCGAGTGGTCCCTTCATCCGGAGGGGTTTGCAGAGATCTGCAACCTCTGGGGCACTCCGGATATGGACTTATTCGCGTCCCACCACAACCTGAAGGTTCCTCAATTTGTGGCGAAGTCCCGGGATCCCTTGGCTCTGGCCGTGGATGCACTGGTGATTCCTTGGTTGGACTTTGTCCTTCCCTATCTTTTCCCTCCTCTTCCTCTCCTTCCCAGGGTCCTGAGGAAGCTCAAAGCAGAGGGCATTCCCGCCGTTCTCGTGGCTCCGGACTGGCCCAGGAGGGCGTGGTACACCGACGTGATCCGGCTTCTGGACGACGTTCCGCTGCTCCTCCCTCTTCGTCTAGACCTTTTCTTTCAAGGTCCCCTTTGCCACCCCAATTTACTGTCGCTGCATTTGACGGCATGGCGGTTGAGACCACGGTTCTGAGGGCTCAGTGTTTCTCTCCCCAGGTGATTCGCACTATGCTCAGGGCATGAAAGCCCTCTTCTGCGAAGATTTACCACCGTGTTTGGCGGTCTTATTTTCGTTGGTGTGAATCTCATTCCTTGTCTCTTGTTACATTCTCTCTCCCTCGACTTCTTTCCTTTTTGCAGTCGGGGCTGGAACAACAGTTACCTCTCAGTTACCTTAAGGGTCAAATTTCAGCCCTTTCCATTATTTTTCAATGTCCTCTAGCGTCGGATCCCCATTTCCGGACTTTTCTTCAGGGAGTGGCCTACGCTGCCTCTCCTTACAGGTCCCCTACACCTCCTTGGGGCTTGAACTTAGTTTTTGGTGCCCTGCAGGTGTCACGATTCGGCTTCCAGGTAGTGGATCCTCTGTGTCAGCGAGGGATTGGCGTGGACCGTGCTAGTGGACCGGTTCTAAGAGGCTACTGGTGTTCACCAGAGCCCGCCGCAAAGCGGGATGGTCTTGCTGCGGCAGTAGCAACCAGGTCGTATCCACTAGCAACGGCTCAACCTCGCTGACTGCTGAGAAGGCGTGGGACAGAAGGACTAGGCAGAGGCAAGGTCAGACGTAGCAGAAGGTCGGGGCAGGGGGCAAGGTTCGTAGTCAAGATGGATAGCAGAAGTTCAGGTAACACAGGCTTTGGACACACTAAACGCTTTCACTGGCACAAGGCAACAAGATCCGGCAAGGGAGTGCAGGGGCAGTGAGCAGATATAGTCTGGGAGCAGGTGGAAGCCAATTAAGCTAATTGGGCCAGGCACCAATCATTGGTGCACTGGCCCTTTAAGTCTCAGAGAGCTGGCGCGCGCGCGCCCTAGAGAGTGGAGCCGTGCGCGCCAGCACATGACAGCAGGGGACCGGGACGGGTAAGTGACCTGGGATGCGACTCGCGAGCGGGCGCGTCCCGCTGTGCGAATCGCATCCCCGACGGCCATGACAGTGCAGCGCTCCCGGTCAGCGGGACTGACCGGGGCGCTGCAGGGAGAGAGACGCCGTGAGCGCTCCGGGGTGGAGCGGGGACCCGGAGCGCTAGGCGTAACAGTACCCCCCCCCTTAGGTCTCCCCTTTTCTTTGTCCGGTAACTGCCTCCCCTGGGATGAGGACACCGGGAAAGAATGGAGGGTTTCCTCAATGGCAGGCAGTACAGCAGGAGTGGGAATGGGGAGGGAGGGCAGAGGGCGAAGCCTGGCACGGGGCAGTGTGTCACCAGGACGGGGGCCATGAGGAGGCACTGAGGCTTGCCAGACGGGACTGGGAGGGGGGGAGAGGCACTTCCTATGGCAGGCAGAGTCCCAGTTCTTGATCTCCCCGGTGGTCCAATCAAGGGTGGGGGAATGAAGCCGGAGCCATGGCAGACCGAGGAGGACCTCAGAGGTACAGTTGGGGAGGACGAAGAGCTCAATCACTTCGCGATGGGGTCCAATACACATCAGGAGGGGTTCTGTGCGGTAACGCACGGTGCAATCCAATCTGACTCCGTTGACCGCGGAAATGTAGAGCGGCTTGACGAGACGGGTCACCGGGATGCGGAATTTATTCACCAGAGAATCCAGAATAAAATTCCCAGAGGCACAAGAGTCCAAGCAGGCCACGGCTGAGAGGGAGGAGTTGGCTGAAGGAGAAATCCGCACGGGCACCGTGAGACGTGGAGAAGCAGACTTAGAACCAAGAGACGCCACACCCACGTGAGCTGGGTGCGTGCGTGCGTTTCCCAGACGTGGAGGACGAATAGGGCAATCCACCAGGAAATGCTCGGTACTGGCACAGTACAGACAAAGATTTTCTTCCCTATGGCGATTCCTTTCTTCCTGGGTCAGGCGAGACCGATCCACTTGCATGGCCTCCTCGGCGGGAGGCCCAGGCGTAGGTTGCAACGGAGACTGTGGGAGAGGTGCCCAGAGATCTAAGTCTTTTTCCTGGCGGAGCTCTTGATGTCTCTCAGAAAAGCGCATGTCAATGCGGGTGGCCAAATGGATAAGTTCTTGCAGGTTGGCAGGAATCTCTCGTGCGGCCAGCACATCCTTGATGCGACTGGATAGGCCTTTTTTAAAGGTCGCGCAGAGAGCCTCATTATTCCATGATAATTCAGAAGCAAGAGTACGAAATTGGATGGCGTACTCGCCCACTGAAGAATTACCCTGGACCAGGTTCAGCAGGGCAGTCTCGGCAGAAGAAGCTCGGGCTGGTTCCTCGAAGACACTCCGGACTTCAGCGAAGAAGGACTGGACTGTGGCTGTGGCAGGATCATTGCGGTCCCAGAGCGGTGTGGCCCAAGACAAGGCCTTTCCTGAAAGAAGGCTCACTACGAACGCCACCTTAGACCGTTCTGTAGGAAACAAGTCCGACAACATCTCCATATGCAGGGAACACTGAGACAGAAATCCACGGCAGAGTCTAGAGTCCCCATCAAATTTGTCCGGCAGGGACAAGCGGAGGCTAGGAGCGGCCACTCGCTGCGGAGGAGGTGCAGGAGCTGGCGGAGGAGATGGTTGCTGCTGTAGCAGAGGCAGAAGTTGCTGTAACATGGCGGTCAACTGCGACAGCTGCTGTCCTTGTTGGGCAATCTGCTGCGATTGCTGAGCGACCACCGTGGGAAGGTCAGCGAGACTTGGCAGCGGCACCTCAGCGGGATCCATGGCCGGATCTACTGTCACGATTCGGCTTCCAGGTAGTGGATCCTCTGTGTCAGCGAGGGATTGGCGTGGACCGTGCTAGTGGACCGGTTCTAAGAGGCTACTGGTGTTCACCAGAGCCCGCCGCAAAGCGGGATGGTCTTGCTGCGGCAGTAGCAACCAGGTCGTATCCACTAGCAACGGCTCAACCTCGCTGACTGCTGAGAAGGCGTGGGACAGAAGGACTAGGCAGAGGCAAGGTCAGACGTAGCAGAAGGTCGGGGCAGGCGGCAAGGTTCGTAGTCAAGATGGATATCAGAAGTTCAGGTAACACAGGCTTTGGACACACTAAACGCTTTCACTGGCACAAGGCAACAAGATCCGGCAAGGGAGTGCAGGGGCAGTGAGCAGATATAGTCTGGGAGCAGGTGGAAGCCAATTAAGCTAATTGGGCCAGGCACCAATCATTGGTGCACTGGCCCTTTAAGTCTCAGAGAGCTGGCGCGCGCGCGCCCTAGAGAGCGGAGCCGCGCGCGCCAGCACATGACAGCAGGGGACCGGGACGGGTAAGTGACCTGGGATGCGACTCGCGAGCGGGCGCGTCCCGCTGTGCGAATCGCATCCCCGATGGCCATGACAGTGCAGCGCTCCCGGTCAACGGGACTGACCGGGGAGCTGCAGGGAGAGAGACGCAGTGAGCGCTCCGGGGTGGAGCGGGGACCCGGAGCGCTAGGCGTAACAGCAGGGTACTCCCTTCGAACCCCTCAGGGACATTCCTCTTCACCTCCTTTCTTGGAAGGTGGCATTCCTTATTGCTATCACCTCTATTAGGAGAGTTTCAGAGCTTGCAGCTCTCTCTTGACGTTCTCCTTTCCTGATTGTACACCAGGACAATGTTGTTTTCTGTCCGGTACCGTCCTTTTTACCAAAAGTTGTTTCTGTTTTTCATCTCAATGAGGACATCGTCCTGCCATCCTTTTGTTCGGCTCCCTCTCGTTCCAATGAATGTTTGCTCCACAAACTTGATGTGGTGAGGGCTGTTCGGACCTATCTCTCAGTCACTTCTTTTCGACAGTGTGACTTTTTGTTCTTACGGAACGTCGTCGTAAAGGACAACCTGCTTCAAAGGCCACCATTTCTCATGGATCCAATCTGCTATTTCGGAAGCAAGGGGAAGACCCCACCCTTCAGGGTTTCTTCTCATTCCACTCGATCTGTCGGGGCATCCAGGGCTCTCCAGAACAAGGCTTCGGCCTCGCAGATCTGTAGAGCGGCCACATGGTTGTCTGTACACACTTTCACAAGGTTCTACCTGGTTCATACCTTTGTATCCGCTTATGCTAGTCTGGGCCGTAAGGTGTTGCAGACCGCGGTGGTCCAGCTGTCCACCTGACTGATTTTCCTTTGCCCACCCTAGAGACTGCTTTGGTACATCCCATGGTCTGTGTCCCCCAATGGAGCCGATAAAAAATCTCCTTTTCTCTATGTGTGGTATCCAGGTACCGGATTGCATCCGTTACCTTGTGGTGCGGTCCCCAAAGTCAGAGTCCCTAGTTACAGTCATCTATAATTAGCCCCCTGTCACCCCTTTAATAGTTAAAATTATTCAAATCCAATGTGTAAATATGTAAATAAAGTATACTTACCTTGTTTGTAGTGTCGCAGGACCTGCGGGTCACGTGATGCGTACCAAAACTCTATCGTTTTATGGTTCAAGGACCTTTGGAGGAAGTCAGGTGATCGCCCACCATGCATTGTAACGGTGAGTGACAGCTGACTCGGACCAATCCAAAAAGGCCCTGCCCCTGCCCATATAAGGGAGCGGCGGCCATTAAGCGCTCCTCTCTTTCCTCGTGGGCTGCTGATAGAGGAGGATCTGCGCAGCTTTCGTCAGCAGTGACTAGGCCCAAGCCTTGCGGCAACGGCCATCTTACAGAACTGTGAGTTATTTCAATCTCTCTTAAGTCTGCAAGATCACCGGACCTAAACAGAACCCTAAATCCGGACGGATAACTGCATCACCCCTAATTCTAATAACCTCTTGGATGAGCTAATGGTCTGCGGCATCTGTCAATCACTGCCATACTACATAGAGACTGTATTGCTAAGACTGTTGCTGTTAATTGGATGTACCGCAAGTACCTCAGTAAAGTTTATACAAGTTCAAGTTCATCTCTATTGTGGACCTTCATTCATTTATGCACGCACCTATTGTTTCTGGGAAGCGTGGCGATAGGCCGAAGATTTACCTCAGCGTATTAACCCACACCCTGGCATCATGAGTGACAGGGGTTGAATTAACCCCTCATCTACTAAAGCAACACCCCAACTACACTACACCCCCAAGGCCCTACCACAAAGCCTTTTTGGCGTAACACGAACAGGATTCGGTTGTGTGCCTACTACTGTTGCCACTAGTGAAAGTGTACTCCCCCCCAAGTAACAAACTTTATTCATGTGCTGTAAACCGTGTTGTGTACGGGAGCGGTGTCCGTGGTGCACCATACAAGGGGGCCACAAGAAAAGTAAGGGGGGAGGCGAAGATTTATCTGCAACTAAGATGTGTAAACTGCGCAATGAGTTCATGGTGCGATCCTCCGGTCCGGCCAGCACAGGCGGAGCTAAACTGCTGCTGGAAAAACCCACAAAGAAGGCCCGCGCTGCGCCCCGCCCCGCCCCAGAGCGGGGCTGCCATGTTGCTGTATCACAGCCAAAAGGGAACTTGGAGATACAGGAGTCGTCTCTGGAGGTACCGGAAGTCGGGGCTGCACCAATGACGTCCTTCCTGCCGGCCGCCATTTTGGGGAAGCCCACTATAAAAGACACCATGCACAGCGACCTCTTGAGTCTGCACAGGGAGACTGAGAGTACAGACATGTCGGAGAGCAGCGTTCCACGTGGTGAAGATGGCAAAATGGCGCCGGAACAACGAAAAGTCGTGGCAGTCGCAGCCCGACTTTTCCAAGAACTTGCTGACCGTCTGCAGCGATTGTCGGAGAGTGCAGGGACACCTGGAGGTGCATCGCCGGTGAGACTGTCCCCTCACCACAGAACTTGGGGCTCGTGGGCCGAGATCCCATCCCATTCAGCCAAACTGAGAAGAAACAGTGTGTGGCAGTATTTTCAGGGGCTTAGTGTTTGGATGGGTTATATTCAGGGGGCACAGTGTCTAACAGGCTCATATTGATTATTTTTTCATATACAGGATAAGGATCTGCTGACAAAGTGACGAACCAATGATGTCTGGGCATCACACTCTGCAGAGGAAGATTTAGCTGGAAGCCACCACCCCATCTGGACCGGATGAAGGAGAAAATGGAAGACAACAGAGAAGACGTCATCTGTGAGCCATTATATCATTGTCTATTCTTTCTGACTAGGTGATCATGAGTGAAACTGTACCCCAATCTGTGGCTTTCCAACTGTTGCAAAACTACAACTTCTATGATGCCTAAGGCTCTCAAGACATTATGGGAGTTGTAGATTTTCAGTAGGTGGAAAGCCACTGGAACTGAGGTAATTAATGGGGGTCCCAGCAGATGGACCCCCACCAAAAAATGGGCTGCATAGTCTGAAATGCCCATGCCTTTGTGAAGGCTTGTTAATTGTCATAATTGAAAACATGCACAGGGGGGTTGAAGTTTAGGGATGTGTCTGTGTCGGCATTGGGTTTTTTTTTTCGGGGAAGGGGGGCCCCATCATACTAAAGTGCTCCATCCTCCAAGCAGCCTTAATCTGGCCCTGCCCATATGGAAGCCAAAATTACACACTTGTGGCCTCTGTCAAGTATATGTAGGTCTATAAGTCCATATAAAACATGGGCCAGGACCTGCCCCAGTGTTGGCATTAAATGGACATAAATGGGGAAGTCCGTTGCAAACAATTGTTAGGGATTTTAATCTCTTCAAATTATCTAATATTGCATTCAGGAACATAAGAATAGACACTATTTCTGAGGCACAACAGAAGGGAGAAGTGCTCTCATATTGGTGTTGCCTGGCAAGGATGGGAGGAGGACAAGATATTGTCATCCAGTTCGCTGGATCACTGTTTTTTTAAACTGGCTTTTTTATAGTTTTGTGGCCTCTCTAAAACTACGATCCCCAGGATCCTTTGTTTCAAGGTGAGAGGTGACTTATTTTCCTCCCACACATCGGTCTCCCCACCCATTGCAGCACATCACAACCTGACAAGCTGTCTGCGGTAATGTCATCAGGGGGTGGCTTGACACACAACAGGCATGCCCCCTTTTAGCACCTGATTGTATTGTTTCGGGCTGCACAGCAAGCCAGGAAAGGTTTAAGACAACACTCATTTTATAGGCTGCAGAAAATGAACTTCTAGGGAAAAGAAAGACAAAGAAATTCAATACAGCCACTAAACACAGGTAATTAAAGTATAGTAGTAACTAGACAAATGTTGCTGCTCCTGTCTTACATTTGACCACTTAAGGATGCAGGGCGTACCGGTATGCCCCCGTTTCAGAGTCCTTAAGGACTCAGGGCATGCGTTTCTCCTGTCCCCGCGCCCACAGGCAGGGACCGGACCAGGATGTGTGCTGAAATCGTTCAGCAGGCACCCTGTGCAACCCCCTGTGGGGGTCCTGAGACCCCCCCCCCCCATGTCAGCCAAATCGCCGGTATGGTACAGTCACATGGGCGGGTTTACAGTGAGTTTGTTGCTTCAAGTTTGAGCTGCGGCAAATTTTAAACTCCTAGCGGGAAACTCACCCTAAACCCCCACCTGTGTGAATGTACCCTAAATACACTACACAAAATAAAGGGTAAAACACTACATATACACCCCCTTACACTGCCCCCCCTCACACCCCCCCCCCCTCAATAAAAATGAAAAACATATCGTACAGCAGGGTCTCCAAAACAGAGCCCCCAGCTGTTGCAGAACAACAACTCCCAGCATTTCCGGACAGCCACTGACTGTCCAGGCATGCTGGGAGTTTAGCAACAGCTTGAGGCACCCTGTTTGGGAATCACTGGCGTAGAATACCCCTATGTCCACCACTATGTAATCCCTAATTTAGTCCTCAAAATGTGCATGGTGCTCTCTCACTCATTTCAAGGAAACAGTTTAGGGCCTCATATGGGGTATTTCTGTACTTGGGAGCAATTGCGTTACACATTTTGGGGGGGCATTTTCTCCTTTTACCCCTTATGAAAAGGAAAAGTTGGGGTCTACACCAGCATGTTAGTATAAAAAAAGAAATAATTTTACACTAACATGCAGGTGTTGCCCTATACTTTTTATTTTCACAAGAGGTAAAAGGAAAAAAAGACTTCCAAAATTTGTAACGCAATTTCTCCTGAGCACGGAAATACCCCATATGTGGGCATAAAACGCTCTGTGGACGCACAACAAGGCTCAGGAGTGAGAGTGCACTATGTACATTTGAGGCTTAAATTGGGGACTTGCACAGGGGTGGCTGATTTTACAGCGGTTCTGACATAAACGCAAAAAAATAAATACCCACATGTGACCCCATTTTGGAAACTACACCCCTCATGGAACGTAACAAGGGGTATAGTGAGCCTTAACACCCCACAGGTGTTTGACGAAACTCACTCTTCAAAATCCCATTGTCGCTCCTTCCCTTCTGAGCCCTCTAGTGCACCCATAGAGCACTTTACGTTCACTTACGAGGCATTTCCTTACTCGAGAGAAATTGAGTTACAAATTTTAGGTGGATTTCTCTCCTTTTACCCCTTGTAAAAATTCAAAAACTGGGTCTACAAGAATATGCGAGTGTAAAAAATGAAGATTTAGAATTTTCTCCTTCATTTTGCTGCTATTCCTGTGAAACACCTAAAGTGTTAATACACTTTCTGAATGTCATTTTGAATACTTTGAGGGGTGCAGTTTCTATAATGGGGTAATTTATGGAGTATTTCTAATATGAAGGCCCTTCAAATAAACTTCAAAACTGAACTGGTTGCTGAAAAATTCTGATTTAGAAAATTTTGTGAAAAATTGGAAAATTGCTGCTGAACTTTGAAGCCCTCTGATGTCTTCCAAAACTAAAAACATTTAAACTTTATGGTGAAAGCATAAAGTAGACATATTGTATATGTGAATCAATATATAAATTTTTGGGGATGTCCATTTTCCTTACAAGAAGAGAGTTTCAAAGTAAAAAAAAAATGCAAAATGTTCATTAAATTTTTTACCAAGAAATGATCCAAGTATCGAAAAAATTTGCCAATTACATAAAGTAGAATATGTCACGAAAAAAACTATCTTGGAATCAGAATGAAAAGTAAAAGCATCCCAGAGTTATTAATGCTTAAAGTAGAAGTGGTCAGATGTGCAAAAAATGCTCGGGTCCTCAAGGTGAAAATGGGCTGAGCCCTTAAAGGAGTACTCTAGTGCAGAGTATTCCTGCTCCGTCCTGCCTGGGCTGCAAAATAAATGAAAATGAACCATCTCTCACCTTCCTGGGTTCCCGCGGAGCGCCGCTACAGCTGATCGTTCCTCCGGTGCATCTCCTTCATACTTCCGGGTGTAACGAAGCGTCACATGGCGCTCAGCCTATCGCCGGCTGCCGCGATGTTCAGCCTCGGCCGGCGATAGGCTGAGCACCATGTGACGCTTCGTTACACCCGGAAGTATGAAGGAGATGCACTGTAGGACCGATCAGCTGTAGCGGCGCTCTGCGGGAACCCAGGGAGGTGAGTGATGGTTCATTTTCATTTATTTTGCAGCCCGGGCAGGACGGAGCAGGAATAGTCTGCACTAGAGTACTCCTTTAAGGGGTTAAAGAACCAAACATCCCAGAATACCCCTTTAATTAAACTGTCCCAAAAAAGTCCCATCAAAACAAAAATAGAACGGAAAAAATTACCGATTTTTGTTAAAAAAAAAAAATAAGCCATCATACTGTACATCTGCATATACAGAAAAATAAATATGTTATAGGGGTCAGAAGTGGACAATTTTAAACATACTAATTCTTGTACAAAAAGTTATAATTTTTCAATAGCATTAAAATCAACAAAACCTATAGAAATTGGGTATCATTGTAAGCATATGGACCCTTAGAATAAAGATAATGTGTAGTTTTTACCAAGAAGTAAACCTGATGTCCTTAGTCGGTTAAAATAAGGTTTATCTTTTTAAAAAATTGGGTTTTGTTTTATTTGTAATGGCCCATTGTTACTATAAAGTGCAGTGTGTAAAATCAGCAGCTGATAAGTACTGGAAGGATTAAGATTTTTGAATATAAGTAATTTACAAGTCTGTTTAACTTTCTGTAGCCAGTTGATATGAATTTTTTTTCCCCCCGGAGTACCCCTTTAACCCATGCAGGACACAGGGTGTACAGGTACGCCCTGGCGTCCTGGGACTCAAGGACCCAGGGCGTACCTGTTCGCCTGTGGGAATTCCGTTCCCTGCTGCTCACCGGGTGGGGACCATATCGGGATGCCTGCTGAAATCATTCAGCAGGCACCCCGTGCAAACCCCTGGGGGGGGGGTCCTGAAACAGGATTCAGACCGGCGATTAGTGGCGATTCCGGGTCAATTGGGTCTTCGGTGACCCGGAAAAAAAGGGTGATAGGTGCCGGTCGAGTCAGTACCTATCACCCTTTACCAGCAGGAATGAGGTGGTACGGGTGCCACCTCATGATCACGTTCCAACCGACCAATCAATCACTTTCCTGCTGGGCGGTGATCACCGATGATCGGGACGGCGATCGGAGCCCTACTTACCTGTCCGGAGGTCGGCGGGGGTCCCTTCAGGCGGCAGCAGCGGCAGGAGCAGTGATGCCAGTGGCAGGATACAGCAGGAGGTGAGGCCTGTTCGCCTCCTGCTGTTGCTTAGCAACAACTCCCAGGATGCACATCTACAACTCCCAGCATGCCCTTTGGCTGTCCATGCATGCTGGGAGTTATAGTTATGCAACAGCTGGAGGCAACTGGTTGCAAAACACTGAGAGTTGCGAAACACCGAGTTAAGTAACAAACTCTCAGTGTTTTGCAACCAGTGTGCCTCCAGCTGTTGCATAACTATAACTCCCAGCATGCATGGACAGCCAAAGGGTATTCTGGGTGTTGTAGCTTTACAACAGCTGGAGGTTTGCGGCAAATTTTCCGCTGCAGCACAAAGCCCCAGCGGGAAACTCGCTGTGAACCCCTACCCGTGTGAATTTACCCTAAAAACACTACACTACACAAAATAAAAAGTAAAACACTACATATACACACACCCCTACACAGTTACCCCCCCCCACACACACACACACACACAATAAAAATGAAAAACGTCTGTTTCCAAAACGGAGCCTCCAGCTCTTGCAAAACAACAACTCCTAGTATTGTCGGCCAGCCGTTGACTGTCCAGGCATGTGGGCAATTTTGCAACAGCTGCAGGCACCCTGTTTGGGATCCACTGTCATAGGGGAACACTTGCACCTGGGTCCATCCCTATGCAAATCCGGCCTCAAATGCGCATGGGGCTCTTTCACTTCGGAGCCCTGTCATATTTCAAGGAAACAGTTTAGTGCCACATATGGGGTCTTTCTGTTCTCAAGAAAATTGCCTAACAAATTTTGGGGGGCTTTTACCCCTTATGAAAAGGTAACATTGGAGTCACACCAGCTTGTTATTGTACAAAAAAAAATATTTTTTACACTAACATGCTGGTGTTGCCCCATACTTTTTATTTTCACAAGAGGTAAAAGGAAAAAAAAGACCCACAAAATGTGTAATGCAATTTCTCCTGACTACGGAAATATCCCATATGTGGACGTAAAATGCTCTGCGGGCGCAAATGAAATGTACATTTGAGGCCTCAATTGGTGATTTGCACAGGGGTGGCTGATTATACAGCAGTTCTGACATAAATGCAAAAAGAAAAAGGGTATAGTGAGACTTTACCGGAAAAACGTCAAACACCTGAAGGGTCTTAAGGCTTACTGTACCCCTTGTTACGTTCCTTGAGGGGTGTAGTTTCCAAAATAGTATGCCATGTGTTTTTTTTTTGTGTGCATTTCACTGTCTATGTTGCGCAATCTATTTTGCGCAATTCCGTTTTGTGTTTTTTTTTTACAAGTGGAATTCTAAATCATGGTGTGGGTACGGTAGAGCTGATTATGTGGTGGACATCGATTTATCAACTGCGTCTTTTCTCTTTACACGCACAAATTTTGCGCAAGTCCTGATTTTATTGCGCAAATATACACCATCAAGGAGGGTACTTAAAATGTTATAAGAATAAGTCCAGCAAGCCCAGCAATATATAATACATACCGTATTTATCGGGGTATACCACGCACCAGCCTATAACACGCACCCTCATTTTACCAAGGATATTTGGGTAAAAAAAGTTTTTTACCCAAATATCCATGGTAAAATGAGGGTGCGTGTGTGCGCGTGTATACCCCGATATACCCCCAGGAAAGGCAGAGGGAGAGAGGCGCGGCGCGGTGCTCTGACGTCATGCGCCGCGCCGTTCAGCGCATAGCAACGACGCCGGGGACGCACGACGGAGGCCTGGAGCAGCGCGGACCCGACTCAGGTAATTATGCCACCGGGGATGGGGGGAGGCAACTGGGCAGCGGCGCTGGCAATGGGTGCCGCTGCCCCTTCTCTCCCCCTGGCTGTCGGCGCCGCTTCTCTCTCCCTGGCTATCGGCGCCGGCACCGATAGTCAGGGGGACAGAACGGGCAGCGGCGCCGATAACCAGGGGGTGAAAAGGGCCGACAGCAGGGCTCTAGACCCCAGGAAAGGCAGGGGGAGAGAAGCGGGCAGCGACGGCCTCTCTCCCCCTGCCTTTCCTGGGGGTGTATCGGCGTATAACACGCACACAGACTTTAGGCTAAAAATTTTAGCCTAAAAAGTGCGTGTTATACGCCGATAAATACGGTATTTAGATTAGACTCCAATCTGTACAGACTGTAGATCTGTAGAACTGTGTAAAATTTTAACTCCTGCTGTTCTTGATGAGTGCAGGAGAATTGCACCTGTGTAGAGTGTAACATGGTGACCATACAGCTAAGAATACCACTGTATGTGTAGGGATGGAGAAGGAGGTAGGCAGTTAGGTCTATGTATATGTGTGATCATGTGTATGCACAGAGTTGAATGTGTGATTTTGTATATGCAGCAGAGCTGAGTGTGTGATTGTATATATGCAGCAGAGCTGAGTGTGTGATTGTGTATATGCGCAGAGCTGAGTGTGTGACTGTGTATGCAGCAGAGCTGAGTGTGATTGCGTGTATGCAGCAGTGCTGAGTGTTCGATCATGTGTATGCAGAAGAGCTGAGTGTGTGATTGTGTGGATGCAGCAGAGCTGAGTGAGTGATCATGTGTATGCAGCAGAGCTGAGTTTGTGATCATGTGCATGCAGCAGAGCTGAGTGTGTGATTGTGTGTATGCAGCAAAGCTGTGTGTGTGTGGTCATGTATACACATAATCACACATTCAGTTCTGCTCCATACACATGCCACACACTAATTTATGCTACATGTTCATGATCCCACACTCAGCTCTGGCACATGTACACAGGGGGAGATTTATCAAAACCTGTGCAGAGGAAAAGTTGTCCAGTTCCACATAGCAACCAATCAGATTGCTTCTTTCATTTTGCAGAGGCCTTGTTAAAAATGAAAGAAGAAATATGGTTGCCATGGGCAACTGAGCAACTTTTCCTCTGCAAAGGTTTTGATAAATCTCCCCCACAGTGTTTACCAGCCAGGGTGCCTCCAGCTGTTGCAACTCAACTGCAACTCCCAGCATGCCAAGTTTTGCAACACTTGGAGGCATTCTCGTTGGTAAACACTGATATAGAGGTAAGGGGACAGATTGTTTAGCAAAATTACATATTTTTTAAACCCAGACATTCTGTGTACTTTATAAAGATTTATGATTTTACTATTGTGCAGAGTTTTGTTCGGCACACACTGCTGCTCCGGTACTTCTAGCTATGTGTACCGCGGGAAAATGCCCCAGCTCTGTGAAGTGTGAGGTCATTTCAAGGAGGACGTGCGCAACTTTTGAGCAAGAGTTTAAATTAGACAAGCAGTGTAAAGGGGGTAGATCTGTGTCTACAATATACACCTAATGATAAATCTCCCCCATGAAGTCTATGGGAGCCCATACACTTGCTGTGGTTCTGCTGATGTAGGTCTATCTGTGTGACAAAGATAAAACAAATCAAATAACAAACATTTGCTTGGCTTATGACTGTACATGACCTTCAGGCTCCAGTAAGGAAAATTCCCAGAGAAGGTAGAAGGCTGGGTTAACACTTACATAGTTTTCCGCACAGCCAAAATGTCTATGTGGCATTTTGTAGTCAAATACAACGATATACTGTACCAGTAGAACCTTGCGGCACTCCACCACTTTTTGTGCCACGTAAACAGAGTGATATCAGAACTGTGCCAATGCCATGCTGAGGATTTGGCTGGGATAACAGCTATTTGCTAAAACAGGAATCCCATCGAAACATGTCAATTGCTGAAATGGTAAAATGCTCCCCTTCATACAAGGTAGTACTCTGGTGTGTTGTATAGTGTCAACGGTAAGTGGCAGGACCATGCCTTTAAGGGGTGTCACGCCTGGGCCCTGAAAAGCTCCAAAAGCTTGTGCTGCCCCTCAGGAGTATACCAGTACCATAAATTACCCACAATAACTTAGGGCGCCTTGTACAGAATTTGCATTAAAGGGGTACTCCGGTGAATCAATTGGTACAAGAAATCAATTGGTACAAGAAAGTTATGCAGATTTGTACATTACTTCTATTAAAAAGTCTTAAAGGAGAAGTATTTTGCTGCAGAATGTATCCACTATCCAAAGGGAAGGGGATAAGTTTTAGAAAGCGGGGGGTCTGACCACTGGGACCCCCCGCAAACTCCTGCATGGAGAGTGTCGACCCCCCTCACAAAGCGGCGGCCAACATGCCCCTTCTATGTATCTCTATGGCAGAATGGCTCTCCCATGGAGGGGGCGTGTCAGCCGCCGCTTTGAGCAGGGGTTGACATGTCCTCTTCCCAGGAAGAGCCGAGGTCCTGTTCTGGAGATTGCAGGGGGGTCCCAGCGGTCGGACCCCTGCAATCTAAAATTTATCCCCTATCCTTTGGATAGGGGATACGTTTTTTGGCATGATATATCTTCTTTAAACCTCCCAGTACTTATCAGCTGTTGTAGCAAACAGCAACTGACGTAATGGAAGGATTAAGATTTTTAAATGGAAGTAATTTACAAATCTGTTTAACTTTCTGGCACCAGTTGATTTGAAAACATTTTTTTCCCACTGGAGTACCCCTTTAATGAATCACTTCTAAATTAAATGGAGACATAGTGGCAAAGTGTGATCTACATCTGGGCCATGTATTTCATGTAATGTAAGTCTACCATGTCCCTCTGTGAAGTTTAGGAAATCGGCAGGTATTCAGTCTGCTCTGTTTTAAAGCGGCATCTGGAATTTTCTGGCTGACAAGAAACATGTGATACCTCTAGAATGTCAGATCGGATTATTTTTCTAGTCCTTTTTGGCACTGAGGAGACTTATATAAATCTCACATACTTTTATTTCTTTAAAAGGGTCAACTTTTCTGACAAGGTCATTGGAAGCCTAGAAGGTCATGTTCAGAATAAACATGCCCTGGGACAGATCTTAAAAGGAAACCCCAATAAACCAAGGTTCCATTGTTGTGGTTCTATAATTTGCTGGTCACAAACTGAATTTATACGATTGAATGTTCACCAATGCCAGCCCGTGTCATTAGTGGCACCCTCAGATCTTTTGTATCCCTCTCAGTGCCATTTTTAACGTAGGCTGTGTCTGATATTACAGTTTAGCCCCATACTCTTAGCGATGAGTGGTAATACCAAACACAGTCCATAGACAAGCACCGTTTCTGAGAAAAAGTGAGACTTTTTATACAACTGAACAAACTTTTTCACTATATAGGGTTTCTCTCTTACAGGCTAGGTTTTATTTTTTTTTGGCAAAAACGCCCCAAAAAAAAACTAAAAAAAAAAAACGCCTATTCTGCTGCATGGCGTTTTTTTTGTGAAAAAACGTTGTGGCCAGATGTTGGCTGCAAGTCAATAGTTAACTGCAAAATGTCATATCCACTTGGCGTTTTTCAGTTTGGTGTTTTTTTTAGCCCACTCCTGCGGTGCACAGCAAGGAGTGGGGGGGCTATTTGCTGGGATCTCCCAGGAACCCCTTGTGGGATTTAGGATAGTTTAATACCACATATGTAAGTGGTTAAGAGGGATCATTGTATCTTCTAAGTCCTATGGACACCTAAAGTGAACAACTCAGCTTAGCACTGAGGACCACCTAGGAATTCAAGGCTTACATAGCCCTATAGCCAGATCCGATAACTGGGTCGTCCCATTCTTGACTTACAGTTCATTCACTGACACCATGATGTTAGTGGAGTTGTGTTTTTAATTACTTTTGTTCCTCACACATATTATTTAGTTAAATAAAGGTTAAGTTTTATATATTATACATTTGTGTGACATATGTAATTGGGGACTGCTTAACCCCCAATAGGGTTCATTTGTTGTATTTTAACCCCTTAAGGACACAGCCCTTTTTCACCTTTAGGACTGAGCCCTTTTTTTGCAATTCTGACCACCGTCGCTTTACAAATTAATAACGCAAAAACGCTTTTACCGAATATTCTGATTCTGAGATAGTTTTTTCTTGACATATTCTACTTTATTTTGGTGGTTAATTTTCGGCGTTACTTGCATCCTTTTTTGGTGAAAAATCCCCAAATTTCATGAAAATTTTGAAAATTTAGCATTTTTCTAACTTTGAAGCTCTCTACTTGTAAGGAAAATGGATATTCACAATAAATTTTATTTTTATTCACAAATACAATATGTCCACTTTGTGTTGGCATCATAAAATGGACATATTTTTGCTTTTTGAAAAAATTAGAGGGCTTCAAAGTAGAGCAGCAATTTTCAAAAAAAATTCATGAAAATTGCTAAATGTGAAGGGACAGATGTTACAGAACTACAACTCCCAGCATGCCGGGGCAGTCCAGGCATGCTGAGAGTTGTAGTTTGGCAACATCTGGAGGGCTACCGTTTGGGCACCACTGTAACAGTGGTCTCCAAACTGTGACCCTCCAGATGTTGCAAAACTACAACTCCCAGCATGCCCAGACAGCCTTTGACTGTTCAATCACTGTAGTTTCCCTACCTGACCCAGGATCCAGCAGTTTCCAGCGACGATCGGGGATCTCCAGGCATCTTCTCCTGCAGGTACCGGCCTCCATCTTCTTCCCACGATCCCCTCGACATCCAGGGGTGGGCAGAACGGGGGGTTGCCATGGCAACCCACTGTCCTGCTCTGCCAGTGGTCAGAATCAGTTCTGACCAATGGCAGGGGATAGGAGGAGATCGCAGCTCTGCGACCTCACTCCTAGCCCTGAAGATGATCGGGGCTGTCCCTGACAGCTCCGATCATCGCTATTTTCCGGGTGATCGGGTCACCAGAGACCCGATCAGCCCGGAATAGCAGAAAATCGCATGTCTGAATTGACATGCGATTTTCTGCGATTGCCGACATGGGGGGGTCTCAGGACCCCCCTGGGCGATGTGCCGGGGTGCCTGCTGAATGATTTCAGCAGGCATTCCGGCCCGGTCCCCAACCGGCTAGCGGCTGGGACCGGAATTCCCACGGGCGTATGCATACGCCCGGCGTCCTGAACAGGTTAAATCCTTTTGGCGTTTTTTGGGCTCCTTGGCAGTTTTTAAAAAACGACCTCTTGTTGAGACTTTGGCGTTTTTTTCGGGAAAATCTTGGCCTTTTCCTCCCATAGAAGTCTATGGGAGTGAAAAAATGCTAAGAAAAATGCCATGTGGGTTTTAACTTTAGCGTTTTTGCAGGCGGTTTTTATTCTTTTTTGGACTTAAGCGATCCAAAAAAGTGATGGAGATACCTTTTTAATTAAAATTTCATAGGGTACCATTAAAAAAATAATAAAAAAAGATACAGTAGTGATGGAAAAATTGTATTTAACGAAATTTATCTTTTTTATAACAAAATTTTAATTAATTTTTAAACAGGGATCAATTTATGTGGGCGGGTAGGGCACAAAAAATGTAGCAGACAGTAATAAAAATGTAGTGTGTGTGTGTTTTTCACTTTTTTTTTTTAATTTTTTAGGTAGTACTACTACTCCCAGTATG
The DNA here is from genome assembly GCF_029499605.1 of Hyla sarda. Classification (NCBI taxonomy): domain Eukaryota; kingdom Metazoa; phylum Chordata; class Amphibia; order Anura; family Hylidae; genus Hyla; species Hyla sarda. Next base: position 180,405,067 of record NC_079194.1, on the reverse strand, counting down.
GAACACACTGTTCCATGATGGGAGTAGTAGTACCTGTACTAATTGACAAATTGCCCGGGGTTCCGTTGTGATCCTCCTGTATAATGTATAGATGCGACCGGCCGCTCTCCTATGGTCCCCTGCACTGCCGTATATATACACCTATTCATATTTCCCACAGAGAGCTGTGATTGGCCAGATGGTTCCAGCCAATCACAACTCTCTGCAGGAAATATGAATATGTGTATATATACATCAGTGCAGGGGACCATAGAAGAGCGGGCGCCGCATCTATACATTATACAGGAGGATCACAGTGGGTGTCAGGAGTGACACTCGCTGCGACCTGTCTATTAATGCAGGTACTACAACTCCCAGCATGGAGCAGAGTGTGCTCCATGTTGGGAGCAGTAGTACCTGCAGTAAGGGACAGATCACAGCAGGTGTCACTCCTGACACCCGCTGCGATCCTTCTGATGTGAATTTCATTGCCTGATGAAGCTGCGCATGCGCAGCGAAACGCGTTGCATCTAATAAATCCATTGATTTTATCTGGCTCCCTGATGGTTCCTCTCTGCTCCAGACTAACTCCTGATTTTACGGTCATTCTGTTTTGATTCTGATGTGAATTTCGGGACTCAGCTGTTCTCACCGCTACGAAGCCAGGAGAACAGCTGATGCTGAGCAGTAGATATATGTCCTTTATCTACTACCCAGCAAGAACTTACAGTGAGCCTGTAATGTGTACACAGGAGCAAGAGAGGTAAGTGGACATCTTCTGTATACACTATATATAGCTATCTATAGATATCCTATAGCTGTATATCCTGTATACCACCCAAAGGGGCTATAGGAGCAGGGAGTCCTGTCAGTCTGGTGGCAGGATTCCCAGCTCCTGTATAGTATACACGGGTACACTATGCACCCCTGTATACTATACGGCCGGGGGAGGTGAGTAGGGATGCTGTACATCACTCATCTCCTTACACTTTGTGGGGCGGGCGCTCAGCATCTGATCCACTGAGTGGTACCTGAAGACAGTGAGAAAACTGCCACAGGGTACAAATTTGGCTGTTTCCACACGAGGGAAAACGCCAGAAAAAAAAACAGAAAAACTGCCAAAACGCAGGAAAAAGCTGTGGAAGTTTTTCTGGTGTTTTTTTTAGGTGTAAACCTAGCCTCAGAGTACCATCTGCTGGCTTGTTTCTGATTTAAAGTATGGATATCATAAAGGACGGGCTGCCCCCACTCAATTTCCCCCTCTATGAGTAGAGAGCCGAGAGCGTCTCTCCATGTCTTACATGCCTGACATCTATTTTTTTATTTTTTTTTACTTTCCAGGGAAATATTTAAAAATAACCAGTTTGCCTTTCTCGATTGGCTAGCTCACCATACACATGGAGATAAATTGTCTGAACCTGCCTTTTTTTGGTGGGACCAGCCTGCTAATATGTATGGCAGTATTACTGCAGCAATGTCCGGCCTTGGCCAGCCTTTCCCTGAGCGCAGTATGACACATTAGACCCCGGTGCTACCTGGGCCCAGGTGCAGCTCAGGGCAGGACACCAGAGGCACCGCACGAGCACTGGAGGTGATTACAGGCTTATACGAAGAGGAATATTTGTATGCAACTCATGAAGGTCCCCAGTCCTGAGTACCTCTCTGTGCCTGCATAATGCTGACAGGCAGCGTATTATGCCCAAGATCTGCTGTTCTCTATCAACGTCCCCTTATGGGATTAATAAAAAGTAAATAAAATGTAAAGGAAATTAAATGTAATCATTTATACGCTGTAATATGTAATCATTTATAAAAAATTAACCAATAAGATTTATGAAATGGTTGGCATAAGGCATTCAAAAGTACACTAAACATGCCCTCAAATGGCATTGTTGATAGAAAAACAAAAAAGTTACAGCACTTGGAAGGAAAATAACTGCTTGTGCATTAATGCCCAGGAGGCATGCGGGGGGAAGGGGTTAAGGGACAATCACCAGTATTAAAGTCATGCTTGTCTTCCATTATCTGCCATCAAACCATTATTTCCAGACATGAAGGGTCTTGCAGCTGTAAAGTCTTTAGAGTAAGGCCTAGTAATATTTATCAGTCTTGACCCGTCACCTCTTCTTGCATTTTCATATACATAATAATACTGGATCTTCTGGATCTACTGGATACTGGAGTAGTCTATTGAAAAGTATTTCCAGTCTGTTGTGCGCGGATTGTCACACTGCGCTGTGTGGGACATCGCTGTGGCTGGTGATAGGCTGAGCGCAGTGTGACGATTCCGTGCACACAGACCTGACCGGAGGACCGAACAGCTGTAGCGGCGCTATGGTGGAATGGAGGAAGGTGAGTTAAAGTTTGTTTTCTTTTTCTTTTTTTTGCAGCCCTGGCAAAACGGTCTGGAAATACTGTTCAGGAAACTACCCCTTTAATGAAATGGGCCTAGATTCACTATTTTTATTTGCTTTTCTCTATATGGATTTAATTTTATATTTTTGACATTAGATTTACAAATTTGGCGCATGTCTCTGGAAAATCATAGTGCACTGATGAATAGAGGCCCATTTTGCTCTAGTTGGGTTTAAACCAATATTAACAGAAAAGTTATAATACAAAAAAAACTTTCACTACCTGCACAATTCTGTTGTATTTTTCTGGCCACTTTAAATGGGTATTCCGGTGGAAAACTTTTTTTTTTCTTTTTAAATCAACTGGTGCCAGAAAATTAAACAGATTTGTAAATTACTTCTATTAAAAATCTTAATCTTTTCAGTATTTATTAGCTGCTGAATACTATAGAGGAAATTATTTTCTTTTTGGAACACAGAGCTCTCTGCTGACATCACAAGCACAGTGCTCTCTGCTGACATCTCTATCCATTTTAGGAACTGTCCAGAGTAGGAGAAAATCCCCAGAGCAAACATATGCTGCTCTGGACAGTTCTTAAAGGAGCTGTCCAGCGCAGACTTTTTCTATTCCATCCTGCCCGGGCTGCAAAAAAAAGACAAAACAAACTTTCACTTACCTCCATACGTTCCCCCGGCGCTCCGCAACAGCTGATCCGTCGGCCGGGCTGTTTACTTCCTACTTCCTTTTGCCCGGTACGTCACACGGTGCTTCAGCCTATCACCGGCCGAGGCGGGACATCGCTCTGGCCCGTGATAGGCTGAAGCGCCGTATGATGTACCGGGCTTAAGGAAGTAGGAAGCAGACAGCCCGGCCGACCGATCAGCTGTTGCGGAGCTCCGGGGGAACATATGGAGGTAAGTGAAAGTTTGTTTTGTCTATTTTTGCAGTCCGGGCAGGATGGAATAGAAAAAGTCTGCGCCGGACAGCTCCTTTAAGATGGACAGAGATGTCAGCAGAGAGCACTGTGTTCCAAAATGAAAAGAATTTCCTCTATAGTATTCAGTAATAAGTACTGGAAGAATTAAGATTTGGTAATAGAAGTAACTTACAAATCTGTTTAACTTTCTGGCACCAGTTGATTTAGAAAAAAAAGAAAAAAAAAAGAAAAAAAAAAAGTTTTCCACCGGAGTACCCCTTTAACCCCTTAAGGACCAAGGACGTACCGGTACGTCCTTGGTCCTGCTCTTCTGATATAACGCGGGGTTACACAGTAACCCCGCGTCATATCATGGCGGGCCCGGCGTCATAGTGAAGCCGGGACCCGCCTCTAATAGCGCGCAGCGCCGATCGTGGCGCCGCACGCTATTAACCCTTTAGCCGCGCGCTCAAAGCTGAGCCGCGCGGCTAAAAGTTAAAGTGAAAGTTCCGGCCAAGTTCAGTCGGGCTGTTCGGGATAGCCGCGGCTAATCGCGGCATCCCGAACAGCTGACAGGACTGCGGGAGGGCCCCTTCCTGCCTCCTCGCTGTCCGATCGCCGAATGACTGTTCAGTGCCTGAGATCCAGGCATGAGCAGTCATGCGGCAGAATCGTTGATCACTGGTTTCTTATGAGAAACCAGTGATCAATAATGAAGATCAGTGTGTGCAGTGTTATAGGTCCCTATGGGACCTATAACACTGCAAAAAAAAAGTGAAAAAAAAAAGTGAAAAAAAAAAGTGAATAAAGATCATTTAACTCCTCCCCTATTAAAAGTTTGAATCACCCCCCTTTTCCAATAAAAAAAAAAACACAGTGTAAATAAAAATAAAAATAAACATATGTGGTATCACCGCGTGCGGAAATGTCCGAATTATAAAAATATATCATTAATTAAACCGCTCGGTCAATGGCGTGCGCGCAAAAAAATTCCAAAGTCCAAAATAGTGCATTTTTGGTCACTTTTTATATCATTTAAAAATGAATAAAAAGTGATCAATAAGTCCTATCAATGCAAAAATTGTACCGTTAAAAACTTCAGATCACGGCGCAAAAAATTAGCCCTCATACCGCCCCATACACGGAAAAATAAAAAAGTTATAGGGGTCAGAAGATGACAATTTTAAACGTATTAATTTTCCTGCATGTAGTTATGATTTTTTCCAGAAGTCCGACAAAATCAAACCTATATAAGTAGGGTATCATTTTAATCGTATGGACCTACAGAATACATATCAGGTGTCATTTTTACCGAAAAATGTACTACGTAGAAACGGAAGCCCTCAAAAGTTACAAAACAGCGTTTTTTTTTCAATTTTGTCGCACAATGATTTTTTTTCCCGCTTCACCATAGATTTTTGGGCAAAATGACTGATGTCATTACAAAGTAGAATTGGTGGCGCAAAAAATAAGCCATCATATGGATTTTTAGGTGTAAATTTGAAAGAGTTATGATTTTTTAAAGGCAAGGAGCAAAAAACGAAAATGCAAAAACGGAAAAACCTCCGGTCCTTAAGGGGTTAAGGCTATGTTCACATGGCGGATTTTCTGAGCGGAATTCCCAATGATTCCGTCATCCCCAGAAATAATAAACTTGTTTATTCTTTCTGCGGATTCTGCTTGGAAAAGAATGAACATTTTAAATGTCCATCCATGTTTTCTGGGCGGACGTTCCGTACGGAATAGGCCGTGTGAACATGGCCTAAGATGTGTTTAAAAAATGCATTTCTGTGTAGGCTCTTGAGAAAAATCTGTAGGGTTTTGGGAAAGAGACCTGTGGATGCTCTCACTGTATCAGGTTAAGAAAATGCAATTTTGGGGGTTTTTCGGATTTCTTCTTGTAAAGTATCTTAATTTGCTAACATTTTGGCGCATACAAACGTTTTTGTGCACTGACACTAAGCTGTAGGGATATGAATAGTAAATCTAGGCACAGATAATTCTTGCTTGGGTAGTCATTGATTACTGCCATGTATTTTGTCTTTTGACTCTGTATTTTGCCATGTTTTTAGTACACGGATTATCCCCAATCAGTAGGGACAAGCCACGCCCTGGATTTTCTATTTGTTTTCACGTCACTTATTCCGTATATCTGAAATCTGCAGGAATATGTGTATTCCCATTGGACTCACATTGCACACCATTTTCAACATGGATTTCGGCATGTAATATGCACAGAAGAACTCAAAAATACCAGTATTTCCCAACTAGGGTGCCACTATTGGTTGCAAAACTACAACTTCCAGCATGCCCGGGCAGCTAAAAGCTGTAGTTTTGCAACAGCTGGAGGCACCCTGGTTAGGAAACACTGCCTTTTACACTTTCACATTGTCAGGACTTATTGGAGGTTGCTTCCCATTTGATGGGGGAAGGCAATAGCCTAATATTCTACATTTTCTGGAGAAATAACCAAAGAATTGCAAAATGCAGTTAAAGGGGTACTCCGGTGGAAAACCTTTTTTTTTTTTTTTTTTTTTATCAACTGGTGTCAGAAAGTTAAACAGATTTGTCAATTACTTCTATAAAAAAAAAATTGTCTTTCCAGTTCTTATTAGCAGCTGTATACTACAGAGAAAATTCTTTTCTTTATGAATTTCTCTTTTGTCCTGTCCACAGTGCTCTCTGCTGACCCCTGATGCCAGTATCAGGAACTGTCCAGAGCAGGAGAAAATCCCCATAGCAAACCTATGCTGCTATGGACAGTTCCTGACAAGGACAGATGTGTCAGCAGAAAGCACTGTGGACAAGACAAAAAAGAAATTCAAAAAGAAAAGAATTTCCTCTGTAGCATACAGCTGCTAAAAATTACTGGAAGGATTAAGATTTTTAAATAGAAGTAATTTACACATCTGTTTAACTTTCTGGCACCAGTTCATTAAAAAAAAAAAAAGGTTTTCCACTGGATCACCCCTTTAAAGGGGTATTCCAGGAAAAAACTTTTTTTTTATACATCAAATGGCTCCAGAAAGTTAAACAGATTTGTAAAATACGTCTATTAAAAAATCTTAATCCTTCCAATAATTATCAGCTGCTGAAGTTGACTTGTTCTTTTCTGTCTGGCCATAGTGCTCTCTGCTGACATCTCTGCTTGTCTCGGGAACTGCACAGAGTAGTTTGCTATGGGGATTTGCTTCTACTCTAGACAGTTCCCGAGATACCTGAGAGCACAGTTCCCGAGACATCATCAGAGAGCACTTAGACAGAAAAAAACAACTCAACTTCAGCAGCTAAAAAGTACTGAAAGGATTAAGATTTTTTAATAGAATTCATTTACAAATCTGTTTAACTTTCTGGAGCCAGTTGATTTATAAAAGAAAAGTATTTTCTTGGATAACTCCTTTAATAGGAATGTAAAGATTTATTATAACAGGAATAAGGGACGACTGTCTGGCATAGAAGCCATTTGTAGCAATAGAGGACCCGTATTGTTTATCCTGTTGGGGACAGAGGGCGTATGGATACTCCCTCGCGTCCCACTACTTAAGGACGGAGGGCTTACCTGTACGCCCTCTGCATTTCCGATCACCGCCACTCGCTGGGCAGTGATCGGACCGGGATGACTGCTGATATCTATCAGCAGGCATCCCTTGGCAATGCCTAGGGGGGTCCTGATACCCCACCATGTCGGCAATTGCCGCAATTCGCCGGTCAATTCAGACCGGCGATTTGCGGCGATCCGGGTCACTGGTGACCCGATCGCACCAGAAAATAAGAATGATCGGAGCTGTCAGAGACAGCTCCGCCCATCCTAAAGGATAGGAGCGAGGTGGCAGTGTTGCCACCTTCTCCTATCCCCTGCCATTGGTCGGTCAGTACGACCACCAATGGCAGTTGAGGGCGGCAGGGGTTAGAGTTCATTTCTCCAGCTCTGCCCACCAATCGAAGTCCGGGCAGAGCAGGGGGGAACGCGAGGGGGGAGCATGGCTGGCTTACCCGGACCGGCGACGGCGGCATCCTGGAGCAGTGGCGACATTGGCGGCAGCAGGAGGAGTGCGGCCGGAAAGTGCGGTGGTGGAGGAGGCTGCAGTGGTAGGTGATCTTCCCTGTGGCCTTCTAAAAGTTGCCAAACTACAACTCCCAGCATGCCCAGACAGCCTTTGGCTGTCTGGGCATGCTGGGAGTTGTAGTTTGGCAACATCTGGAGGGTCACAGTTTGGAGATCACTGTGAAGTGGTCTCTAAACTGTGGTCCTCCAGATGTTGCAAAACTACTACTTTCAGCATGCACTGACTGTCTGGGCATGCTGGGGGTTGTATACGGTGGTCTCCAAACTGTAGTCCTCCAGATGTTGCAAAACTACAATTCCCAGCATGCCCAGACAGTCAGGGATGCTGGGCGTGTAGTTCTGCAATATCTGGCCCTTCATATGTTGCAGAACTACAACTCCCAGCATGCCTGGACAGTCTGGGCATGCTTGGAGTTGTAGTTTTGCAACATCTGGAGGGCTACAGTTTGGAGACTGCTACTTAGCGGTCTCCAAACTGTTCTTCCCCAGTTGTTGCATAACTACAACTCTTAGCATGCCCAGACTGTCCAGGTATACTGGGAGTTGTAGTTCTGCAACATCTGAAGGGCCAGATATTGCAGAACTACACACCCAGCATCCCTGACTGTCTGGGCATGCTGGGAATAGAGTCTGTTTCCTAACTCAGTGATTCCAACCTGTGTGCCTTCAGCTGTTGCAAAACTGCAACTCCCAGAATGCACTGACAGACCGTACATGCTGTGAGTTGTAGTTTTGCAACAGCTGGAGGTACACGGTTTGGAATCACTGAGCTAGAGTCTGTTTCTTAACTCAGTGGTTCCCCACCAGTGTGCCTACAGCTGTTGCAAAACTCCCAGAATGTATGGTCTGTCAGTGCATTCTGGGAGTTGTAGTTTTGCCACAGCTGAAGGTTTGGGGTGCCCCCCCTCCCATATGTACAGGGTACATTCACATGGGTGGGTTTCCTTCCACAAGTTTGAGCTGCAGCAAATTTTCCACCGCAGCTCAAACTTCGAAAACTCACTGTGAACCCCCACCTGTGTGAATGTACCCTAAAAACACTACACTAACAAATAATAAAAAGTAAAACACTACATATACACCCCCTTACATCCCCCCCCCCCCCCCCCAATAAAAATGAAAAACGTCTCATACGGCAGTGTTTCCTAAACGGAGCCTCCAGCTGTTGCAAAACAACAACTCCCAATATTGCCGGACAGCAATAGATTTGCGACAGCTAGAGGCACCCTGTTTGGCAAACACTGCTGTAGGGTTTTGGTGGAGACCAGCCCCATCCTTGTATCCTGGTCCGCCCCTATTGCAAATTCCTCATTTAGGCCTCAAATGCGCATGGCACTCTCTCACTTTGGAGCCCTGTTGTATTTCAAGGCAACAGTTTAGGGTCACATGTGGGGTATTTCCGTACTCAGGAGAAATGGCATTACAAATTTTTGGGGGATTTTTCTCCTTTTACCCCTTATGAAAAGGTAAATTTGGGGGCTACACAAGCATGTTAGTGTAAAAAAATAAAAAATGTTACACTAACATGCTGGTGTTGCCCCATACTTTTCATTTTCACAAAAGATAAAAGGAGAAAAAGGATTTCTTCCGAGTACAGAAATACCCCATATGTGGGCGTAAAATGCTCTGCGGACGAACTACATTGCTCTGGAGTGAGAGAGCACCATGTACATTTGAGGCCTAAATTGGTGATTTGCACAGGGGTGGCTGATTTTACAGCGGTTCTGACATAAACGCAAAAAAAAAACACCCACATGTGACCCCATTTTGAAAACTACACCCCTCACGGAACGTAGCAAGGGGTATAGTGAGCCTTAACACCCCACAGGTGTCTGACAAATTTTCGTTAAAGTTGGACATGAAAATACATTTTTTTTCCCCCTGAAATGCTGGTGTTATCCCAAATTTTTCACTTTCACAAGGGGTAATAGGAAAAAAGCCCCCCAAAATTTGTAACACCATGTGGATGTAAAGGGCTCTGCGGGCCAACTACAATGCCCAGAAGAGAAGGAGCGCCATTTGCATTTTTGAGAGAGAATTAGGCTGGAATTGAAGACTGTGTGTTTACAAAGCCCCCATGGTGCCAGAACAGTGGACCCCCCCCCCCACATGTGACCCCATTTTGGAAACTAAACCCTTCATGGAATGTTATAAGGGGTACAGTGAGCATTTACGTAATTTTTCATTTGCACAGCCCACTGTTCCAAAGATCTGTCAAACTCCAGTGGGGTGTAAATACTCACTGCACTGCTTATTAAATTCTGTGAGGGGTGTTGTTTCCAAAATGGGGTCACATGTGGGGGGTCCACTGTTCTGGCACCATGGTAGCTTTGGAAACGCACATGGCCCCAGTCTTCCATTCCAACCAAATTCTCTCTCCAAAAGCCCAATGGCGCTCCTTCTCTTCTGAGCATTTTAGTTCTCCCGTAGAGCACTTTACATCCACATATGGGGTATTTCCATACTCAGGAGAAAAAGCCCCCCAAATTTTTTAACCCCATTTCTTCTATTACCCCTTGTGAAAAAGAAAAATTTGTGGTAACACCAGCTTTTTATTGAAAAATGTTTTTTTTTAATTTTACGTCCCAATCTTACGAAGGTTCGTCAATCACCTGTGGGTTGTTAAAGCTCACTGTACCCCTTGTTACGTTCCTTGAGGGGTGTAGTTTCCAAAATTGTATGCCATGTGTTTTTTTTTTTTTTTTTACCTGGCACTATAGGGGCTTCCTAAATGCAACATGCCCTCCAAAAACCATTTCAGCAAAATTCGCTCTCCAAAAGCCCATTGTCGCTCCTTCCCTTCTGAGCCCTCTAGTGCACCCACAGAGCACTTTACATCCACATATTAGGTATTTCCTTACTCGAGAGAAATGGGGTTACAAATTTTGTGGGGCATTATCTCCTATTACTCCTTGTGAAAATGAAAAGTTTGGGGTAACATCAGCATTTTAGTGTTAAAAATGAAAATTTTCATTTTCACGTCCCACTTTAACGAAAGTTTGTCAATCACCTGTGGGGTGTTAAGGCTCACTGTACCCCTTGTTGCGTTCCTTGAGGGGTGTAGTTTCCAAAATTGTATGCCATGTGTTTTTTTCTTCTTCTTACTGTTCTAGCATCATAGGGGCTTCCGAAATGGGACATGCCCCCCAAAAACCATTTCTGCAAAATTCGCTCTCCAAAATGCCATTGTCGCTTTTTCCCTTCTGAGCCCTCTAGTGCACTCACAGAGCACTTTACATCCACATATGAGGTATTTCCTTACTCGAGAGAAAATGAATTACAAGTTTTGGGGGGTCTTTTTACCTTTTACCCCTTGTAAAAATGAAAAAAATGGGGCTACAATAACATTTTAGTATTAAAAATTGAGATTTTTATTTTTCTCCTCCATTTTGCTGCTATTCCTGTGAAACACCTAAAGGGTTAACAAACTTTTTGAATGTCATTTTGAATACTTTGAGGGGTGCAGTTTTCATAATGGGGTCCATTATAGGGGATTTCCAAAATAAAAACCCTCAAATTCACTTCTAAACTGAACTGGTCCCTGAAAAATTCTGATTTTGAAATTTTCTGGAAAATTGCTGCTGAACATTGAAGCCCTCTGGTGTCTTCAAAAAGTAAAAACATGTCAACTTTATGATGCAAATATAAAGTAGACATATTTGGGGAGATTTATCAAAACCTGTGCAAAGGAAAAGTTGTCCAGTTGCCCATAGCAACCAATCAGATCCCTTCTTTCATTTTTAACAAGGCCTCTGCAAAATGAAAGAAGGGATCTGATTGGTTGCTATGGGCAACTGGTCAACTTTTCCTTTTGCACAAGTTTTCATAAATCTCCCCCATTGTATACATGAATCAATATAGAATTTATTTGGAATGTCTATTTTCCTTACAAGCAGAGAGCTTCAAAGTTAGAAAAATGTTAAATGTTCAAATTTTTCCTGAAATTTTTTAATTTTTCATCAAGAAATGATGCAAGTATCGAAGAAAATTTACCACTAACATAAAGTTGAATATTTCACGAAAAAACAATCTCGGAATCAAATTTGTAAGTAAAAGTATCCCAGAGTTATTAATGCTTAAAGTGACAGTGGTCAGATTTGCAAAAAATGCTCCTATCCTTAGGGTTATAATGGGCTCCGTCCCCAAGGGTTATACCCAGCTTTTCCAGAGTCAGATTTTCTGTTTTATAAAAGCACATAATGTTCCTGATAGATGTCAGAGAAGGAGGGTGACAATAAGTGGACGTCACCCATAGTCTCACAGCTTAGCTTCTTATGAGTGACCTGTGCTGGCCCCCAGCTGTTATGTGTCCTGGTCGCCTCTAGGTGTCGCTGGACGCGGCCGGGGAGGCGGGGAGCCGCCGCTGACACTGGCAGGAAGTGTGCACAGGAGGCAGCTCGTCTGTGCGCTCACCATGGCTGTGTGGACCCGAGCCTCCAAGTCCGGGCTCCTGGAACTGCTGCTACAGGACCACTGGGTGCGGGTCCAGGCCGAGCTCTCCGGGGAGACCCTGAGCCTGACCTCGGAGCAGGAGCCGCCTGCTGCAACCCTCAATGGCATGAGCAATGGCACAGAGTTGGCCCCGGGCAGTCCCCGCAGGGGCCCCGGGCGCTCTGGTGCTAGTTCCCCCCGAGCAGGTTCAGACTGCGGCTCAGAGTCAGGGTTGGGAAGCCCAGGTGCCAGGTTCCCCCCGGAAAGCCCAGAGCTGGGCACCGAGCCAGTGAGGAAGGTGAGGGTGGTGAAGCAAGAGTTTGGAGGACTGGGCATCAGCATCAAGGGCGGACAGGAGAACCGTATGCCCATCCTCATCTCCAAGATCTTCCCGGGACTGGCAGCAGATAAGAGCCGGGCACTCCGGGTAGGGGATGCCATCCTATCAGTCAATGGTACAGACCTAAGAAGTGCCACTCATGACCAGGCTGTGCAAGTTCTCAAGAAAGCTGGCAAGGAAGTGACATTGGAAGGTAAGATGCTGCAGTGTGGCAGAGCTTTGTTGGGTGCCCTCCAACTTTCAGTGTACACCAGTGGTCTCCAACCTGCGGACCTCCAGATGTTGCAAAACTACAACTCCCAGCATGCCCGGACAGCCAACGGCTGTCCGGGCATGCTGGGAGTTGTAGTTTTGCAACATCTGGAGGTCCGCAGGTTGAAGACCACTGGTGTAGACGTTGGCATATGCTGTGACCCATCATGTTAATGATATCTGTGCCACTGGTCAGATATGCAGTAGAAATGTTCCTTATCACTGAGCCCTGTATCATGCAGGAAGGGTGGGGGAGAGAGGAGGGGGGCATGCTACAGCTCAGCATCACCTCTTTAGAGCTGGATCTTGAAAGGAAAACATGATTTTATAACTTTTCAGACAGCCATTAGCTAAGAGACAGGTGTCACTTTTATTTTTCAGCAGTGTCAAGGAGGTGGAGCAGAGCTGCTGAAGTGTCAGTCTTACACCCCCATCCCCCCCCCCCCTTGATTGTCCCCGCCTGCCAGCCCCTCCTTGAATCACTTACAGGGCTCCGTAGGACAGTCAGGGAGGGGTGTAAGACACTTCAGCAGCCCAGCACAGATTTCATGACACTTGGTTAAGAAAAAGGCGAAATAAGTTTGTCAGCCACCATCATCTGCAGAAAAGCGAACAGCTATTCAATGGCGTCTGCAGCAAATTAAGCTGACAGATTTCCCTTAAATTTACTTTCATCATTTAAAGCATTACTGTCTTTAACCCCTTAAGAACATCAGTTTTTTATTTTGCACTTTCGTTTTTTCCCCTCCTCCCTTTCTAATAGCCATTACGCTTTCCATATTTCACCTACAGGCCCTTATGTGGACTTTTTTTTTTTGCGCCACCAATTTTACTTTGTAACAACATCACTCATTGTACTACAAAATCTACGGTGAAACAAAACAATTATTTGTGTGTCAAAATGGAAAAAAATTAATAAAAAATAAAAAAAACAAACACCACGTTTCTAGGCAGTGCACGTCTCAGTAAAAATGACATATTATCTTTATAGTGCAGCTCAATATGATTAAAATGATACCCAATTATATAGGTTGATTACCAAATTAGTGGTGTGGTGGTAGCTCCAGGGCATCTTTTCCTGGGAAAGTTGAGTGACAACATTATTGCCTTCATCACACTTGTCACACAGCTATCACAGGTTATAGAATGACAAATCTACTTGGAATACACGAGCAGGGGATGTATGCCCATATTACAGACCATGTTCACAGGGCGGAAAATGTGCAGAATGTCCGCGCAGAAAATACAGCTGGACAATCCGCGCATTAAGGGCAGGGTCACACGGCGAAGTAGCTCTGTGTGTCTGATCGTAGTGGCATATTTCTCAATGTGGAAATCTGATGCTACGAGCAGACACACAGAGCTGGGTGTTAGGACCGCTCGAAAATGCGCCATCTCATAGATGTCAATGCATTTCCGAGTGAAATCCACAGAAAGAGTAGACGTGTATTCTTTCTGTGGATGTCGAAATCAGGATTTCCGTGGCAGATGAAATTCTGCCATGTGCACAGTGCAGCAGAAACCTATTGAAAAATTCAGTGCGAACATGGCCGAAGAAACGGCTATAATAGCTGTAAGGATTTTATATTGCCGTGCCCTGTCTTTAGACAAACAGTTTGGCATTGCTTAAAATCTTGCCACACCCTGCCACTTCTGGGATTGCCTAGAAGACTTCCCTGGATTGTGTAAGGAGCCTCCTACACCTCTACCTGACATCTTCTCTTACTGATGTTTTTTTTAGATAACTTATCATGTCACTTCTGCAAGTGTTCTAGAAACAATGATATAGACATATCTATTATATTCAAATGCTTGCAAAAAAATTCTTTGAAAGTTGAGTAAGTTTGTGAATACATTGCATAATTGATCTTGTTTTTCCTGGTTTAGAGCCTGTGATACAGCAGGAATAATATATAGTACCATACGTAAGAGAAGATTGCTGCCTCCAGGCTTCAGGTGGTGACTGGTTTTAACCCCTTAAGGACGCAGGACGTAAATGTACGTTCTGGTGCGGTGGTACTTAACGCACCAGGACGTACATTTACGTCCTGTGCATAACCGCGGGCATCGGAGCGATGCCCGTGTCATGCGCGGCTGATCCCGGCTGCTGATCGCAGCCAGGGACCCGCCGGCGATGGCCGACGCCCGCGATCTCGCGGGCGTCCGCCATTAACCCCTCAGGTGCCGGGATCAATACAGATCCCGGCATCTGCGGCAGTGCGCGATTTGAATGAATGATCGGATCGCCCGCAGCGCTGCTGCGGGGATCCGATCATTCAGAACGCCGCACGGAGGTCCCCCTCTCCTTCCTCCGTGCGGCTCCCGGCGTCTCCTGCTCTGGTCTGTGATCGAGCAGACCAGAGCAGAAGATGACCGATAACACTGATCTGTTCTATGTCCTATACATAGAACAGATCAGTATTAGCAATCATGGTATTGCTATGAATAGTCCCCTATGGGGACTATTCAAGTGTAAAAAATGTAAAAGTAAAAAAAAAGTGAAAAATCCCCTCCCCCAATAAAAAAGTAAAACGTCAGTTTTTTCCTATTTTACCCCCAAAAAGCGTAAAATTTTTTTTTATAGACATATTTGGTATCGCCGCATGCGTGAATGTCCGAACTATTAAAATAAAATGTTAATGATCCCGTACGGTGAACGGCGTGAACGAAAAAAAAAAAAAAAGTCCAAAATTCCTACTTTTTAAATACATTTTATTAAAAAAAAAAATTATAAAAAATGTATTAAAAGTTTAGATGCAAATGTGGTATCAAAAAAAAGTACAGATCATGGCACAAAAAATGAGCCCCCATACCGCCGCTTATACGGAAAAATAAAAAAGTTAGAGGTCATCAAAATAAAGGGATTATAAACGTACTAATTTGGTTAAAAAGTTTGTGATTTTTTTTAAGCGCAACAATAATAGAAAAGTATATAATAATGGGTATCATTTTAATCGTATTGACCCTCAGAATAAAGAACACACGTCATTTTTACCATAAATTGTACGACGTGAAAACGAAACCTTCCAAAATCAGCAAAATTGCGTTTTTCGTTTTAATTTCCCCACAAAAATAGTGTTTTTTGGTTGCGTCATACATTTTATGATATAATGAGTGATGTCATTACAAAGGACAACTGGTCGCGCAAAAAACAAGCGCTCATACTAGTCTGTGGATGAAAATATAAAAGAGTTATGATTTTTAGAAGGCGAGGAGGAAAACATAAAAACGTAAAAATTAAATTGTCTGAGTCCTTAAGGCCAAAATGGGCTGAGTCCTTAAGGGGTTAAAGGGGTACTCCGGTGGAAAACCTTTTTTTTTTTTTTTTTTTTTTTTTTTTTAAATCAACTGGTGACAGAGAGTTAAACAGATTTATAAATCACTTCTATTAAAAAATCTTAATCCTTCCAGTACTTTTAAGCAGCTGTATGCTACAGAGGAAATTCTTTTCTTTTTGAATTTATTTTGTCTTGTCCACAGTGCTCTCTAGTGACACCTGATGCCCGTATTAGGAACAGTCGAGAGCAGCATAGGTTTGATATGGGGATTTTCTCATGCTCTTGACATGTTCCTGATACGGGCATCAGGTGTCAGCAGAGAGCACTGTGGACAAGACAAAAAATAATAAATTCAAAGAAAAGAATTTCCTCTGTAGCATACAGCTGCTTAAAAGTACTGGAAGGGTAAAGATTTTTTAATAGAAGTAATTAACAAATCTGTTTAACTTTCTGGCACCAGTTGATTGAAAAAAAAGTTTTCCACCGGTGTACCCCTTTAAGTATTTGGGCATTTACATTACTCCATCCCTACATGACTTTGTTCCTTGCAACCTGCCTGGATAGGAGTTCCCAGGCCGGTAACGGGGGAACGTAGGAAGGTGAGATAAAGTTTATTTTGTTTATTTTTGCAGCCCGGACACAGGATAGTACAGTACAGTGCAGCAACTGATAATTATTGGGGGGTGTGGGAGCGGCAGAACAGCGCGCTGCGGCTGATAATTCATCTGAGGGGGGGGGGGGGGGGAGGAGGGGCCCAACCGGTATTGCGTTATGAGAAAAATTCATATCATGCAGGAAAAAAATTTCGGTATTCCATATCAACCGGTATACTGCCCAGCACTAGGTGGCAGTTTGGTGTAAACTTCCAATTTTGGTTGTTGACCAGCCAAAATGGTGTTAATGCCACAATTATTATATGTTTTGCAAAATTCCCCGGTGTGGATTACGATGGCCCACTTTCAAAGTATTCAGCGTCTTTTCAGACAGCTGGTATGGGGGAGGGGGACCACTGCCAGAATTAGACTGGAAACTCTTCAAATATAACCAGGGCTTGGCCCTACCCAATCCCTGGTTATATTTTTTTGGCCTCCCATTTGCACCAAATACGAGGTTGGACACATGTTAGCACATTAGGCCCTATGGGATGATTGTTCATGGCCAGACATGGGGGACTAATCCTGCTCCACATGCTTAAGATAGGTGCCCTTACTAGGCCTTCTGACTCCTCTCCCACTACCCATCTCTTATGCAAGCTTTGGGACCACACGCGAAAACTACTTAAACTTACTGGTTGCACTAAATTTACACCGCTGTGGCGTAACCCTGGCTTACCTGATTTCTACTCTTTTATGGATGCTAGCTTTTGGGAGAGGAAGGGATTGTGTAGTTTGGAGCAACTAGCTGTACAGGGTGTAGTTCAGTCCTTTGGGGACTTGCAGGAGAAGTTTGCTCTGCCACACTCTTACTTACGTACTTACAGCTCCGCCATGTCTACGAAACGCAGTGTAGGTCCTTCTCGTTGGTAATCCATTCTAATAGGGTTTTGGATTCGGTGGTCTGGAAAAGGGAGTCAGCTGGGATTATCTCATGGGTATATGGAGAATTGTTGAGCTTCCATCATGACAAATTCCTCTTGACTATTCGTGGTAAGTGGGAAAGGGATGCTGGTGTTATGACCTACGAGGAGTGGTCAACGGTGCTGATGCTTACTCCCTATTTATCTTTGTCCAAATCTAATAGGTTGTCCCAGCTCTTTCTCCTGCATAGAGTGTAAAAAATGTCGGTATTCCTGCATAAGATTGGGGTGCGGCCTGATTCTGCCTGTCCATGGTGTGGTAGGTTGGAGGCACATCTAGTGCATGTGATCTGGGACTGCCCCCTCTTGGACACTTATTGGAGAGAAGTGCTTGCCCTCATCCGGGTGGTGTACGGGGGTGACCTTGGCTCGACTCCCTAAAGTATGTCTACTGGGTCTTATTGGCTGTGGACAGGAACCCTCATTGATGGAGACTGGCATACTACGTGTTCTGTATCAGACTGGCATATTGGATTAGGCCTACCCCTCTGGATGTGGCAGATCTGATTGCTCGAGTTAAGTTAATAGTTAGATTGGTAAAGGGGATCTACACTAAACGAAAGGTAGAGAGGTAGTTTGATGGCATCTGGGGTCCCTGAGTGAGGAAATGTAACCCTCCTGAGGATAGGACATAGTTGTTTGTTTCTGCACTCCTTGAATGTGTGTGGATGAGATTAATATATGTAGTGTATGATTGGTCGGTCTGAGCGTTTCCTGTTTGGTCTGTGTGATGGTTGTCTGCTGGTGTAGTGCCTGATGTGCTTCTCCTTCTCTTTTGTTTCCCTGATGCATGCCCCTGCACACTACATCTCCTTGATTGTCTGATCTGTCTGACTATTCTCTGCTCTTTTATAGCTGGATGTGATAGGTTTGTGGGGTGGGCGGGCAGTGGGTTGTTTGTATGTTTTTGTTACTTTTATTTTTGTGTTTATAAAAAAGCTTCAATAAAAATGATCTGCTTTACAATACATGAAAGAACTTCCAAGGGCCAAGGGTAGAATCATGGATGAGCCCCTTCAATAGGTCTAAAAAGCGGCCAGTGCTTTCCAGAGCTATATGCTTGGAGTAAGTGTCATGCGCACTGCACCGGAATGCTCAGTGTGAACTGTGGTGCGTATTCCCATCCAAAGCAATGTAGTGTTTTTAGACACTCATTAAAGGGGTACTCCGATGGAAAACTATTTTTTTTTTTTTTTAAATCAACTGGTGCCAGAAAGTTGTAAATGACTTCTATTTGAAAATCTTAATTCTTCCAGTACTTATCAGCTGCTGTATATTACAGAGGAAGTTCTTCTCTTTTTGAATGTCTTTTCTGTCTGACCACAGTGCTCTCTGCTGACACCTGTCCATGTCAGGAACTGTCTTGAGCAGGAACAAATCCCCATAGCAATCCTATCTTGCTCTGGACAGTTCCTAGCATGGACAGAGGTGTCAGCAGAGAACACTGTGGTCAGACAGAAAAGAACTACACAACTTCCTCTGGAGCATACAGCAGCTGATAAGTACTGGAATGATTAAGATTTTTAAATAGAAGTAATTTACAAATTTGTTTAACTTTCTGGCACCAGTTGATTTACAAAAGTTTTTCAACGGAGTACCCCTTTAAGGTGCATGATGTATGACAAAATGAGCTACTATGTGGGGACATAGCCTTAGGGTATGTTCACACAGCAGAATGTCTGTGCGGGCATCCGCAGAAAGAATAGACTTGTCTATTCGTTCTGCAGATTTTGCTCAGAAATGCATTGCCGTCTATGAGACGGTGCATTTCCAAGCAGTTCTAGCACCCACCAGATTGTACAGATGGGCGGAATGTTTGCCCGTGTATTCCAGCTGGACATTCCACACATTTTATGCGGTGTGAACATGCTCTAGAGCTACATGCACAATTCTGCTCTGGAGTATATTACAGGCGGTTACTCTGGATCAGTACAAGACAAGTTATATAATCCTTTTACAGATCTGCTCCGCTCAATCTGTAGAATAATGTTTAAAGGTAGTGGAGCATATTTTTGCATGCTGTCATGGAAACATTCTTGTTTATATCTACAAGCTAAAAAGCCTGTACCAACTTAAAGGGGACCTCTCATCACTTTTATGTTGCTTGAACCACAGTCCTTGAAGCCTCTGAATCAAGTCAAGAATCAAGCTGCCATCTCCAGGGAAGTCTATGACTGTTAAAGCCTATGGAAATCGGTCATCACTTTCTTGCTGCCTGAACCAGTCACTGCGATGGCCTCCAGTGGCTTTTGCCTGTCCTGCTGGCCTTAAAGGGGTACTCCGGTGAAAATTATTATTTTTTTTTAAATCAACTGGTGCCAGAAAGTTAAACAGATTTGTAAATTACTTCTATTAAAAAAAATCTTAATCCTTCCTGTACTTATTAGCTGCTGAATACTACAGCGGAAATTCTTTTCTTTTTGAAACACAGAACTGTCTGCTGACCTCATGAGCACAGTGTTCTCTGCTGAAATCTCTGTCCATTTTAGGAACTGCGCAGAACAGCATATGTTTGCTATGGGGATTTCCTTTTACTCTGGACAGTTCCTAAAATGGACAGAGATGTCAGCAGAGAGCACTGTGCTGATGATGTCAGCAGAGAGCTCTGTGTTTCAAATGGAAAAGAATTTCCACTGTAGTATTCAGCAGCTAATAAGTACAGGAAGGATTAAGATTTTTTTAATAGAAGCAATTTACAAATCTGTTTAATTTTCTGGCACCAGTTGATTAAAAAAAAAAATAATTTCACCGGAGTACCCCTTTAAAGGAGAAATGCGGCAGAAAAATGTTACCTTCCGCTGTGCGCGGGCTACGAAAACCCAAAAAAAAAAAACTTAAGCTCACCTTCCTACATTGCCCCGTTGTGACAGTATTGGCGTCCCGTTCCTCCGGCGCTGCTCTGGTCCCTGCTTCCTATGCTCGAAACGTCACACTGCGGTTCAGTGTATCGCCGGCCGCAGCAATGTCCCGCCTCGGCCGGTGATAGGCTGAGCGCACTGTCGTGTAAGGAGCTCTGGCCGGAGGAACGGGGCGCTGATACTGGCACAACGGGGGAACGTAGGAAGGTGAGCAAAAATGTTTTACTTTTTTTTTTTGTTTTTTGTTTTTTTGTTTGTCTTTGCAGCCCGGGCACAGGGGAAGGTAAAAATTTTCTGCCACATTTCTTCTTTAAGGCCAGCAGGACAGGCAGAAGCCACTGGAGGCCATCACAATGACTGGTTCAGGCAGCAAGAAAGTGATGACAGATTTCCATAGACTTTACCAGTCATAAACATCCCTGAAGATGGCAGCTCCTCACAGGACCTCTATGTTCTAAGTAAGTTTTTATGCCATGTCTGAGACCTTTACCTGTCAATCATTTACACGCCTGGAGCAAGGATTTTTGCCACCCTAGGAAAAGCTCATTTTGCCACCCCTTGACCCTGCCCATTGGCTCCTCCCTTTGATACGCTCCACCTTACTACAGGGGTGACACATTGTAACAACCTCCTTATCATGTAATCACCTTACTACTGAAGTGACACACTGTAACAAATCACCTTCCCGTGTAAATACCTTACTACTTGGATGACACACTGTAACAAACCCCCTCCTCATGTAATCCCCTTACTACTGGGGTGACACACTGTAGCAAACCTTCTAATGTAATCAATCAGGGTTTTTGTTTTTTTTTGCTGGATTGGCGGGTGCTTTGGATGCTGGCTAACTTTATTGCTGCGGGCAGAGCAGTGCCCCCATCAAGAGTGAGCTCTAGGCAGCTGCCTATTTTGCCGGCCCTGATCATTTATGATATATCATGTGGATGTGCCTCAAATGTTTAAAATGGGAGTACCCCTTTAAATGCTTCTTACCTTTCCTGTATGGTAACCTACCGCTTTCTAAAGTAGATCATAGACATCAGATGAAGGAGGGTCACAACATAGTGTCAGCATCTTATGCTGTGGTTACCAGCAATTGACCCTATGACCTGTTACCTTGGGGGCTCACTTTTTTCTACTTGTATAGTCTTTATAGGATGACCTCAGAAGCTGGTATCGCCTGCTAAGATTTGAGGGTCCCTGATCCATCAGACTTTCTTGTGATATCTGTGAGCAGCCTAACTGCAGGTTTGTTCCAGAAATCCGGGTGTGTTCCATTAAAGGAATCCACTTCTTTTGTAAACGGTTCTCATTCCCCCAGCTCCATAGAGTTGCCAAAAACAGAACTTTCTGCTGCCACATTAACCCATTGCGTGCAGAATTGTCCCTCGCTGCTTTGCACATACCTCAAAGAATAGAGGGATTTGCTGAGTCTGCTCCTGACAATACTAATCGGTTTTAACTCGGCATTAATATTAACACCCCCAACCCCCGCTGATAACTGCTGTTTCCTAATATAGAGCATAATCTCTTTCATTGTATTGTATTCAGGATGAAAGTAGGAAGTTTCTGGTAATGCTTACACGATATAGTTTCCTGATAGGGGGATTATTACATTACCATGCCCTCTGTAGGGACCATAGCAGAATCCTAAGGTAGGGGCCCAGGTGTCAAGCACCAATAGCAGTTGGTATATAAAGTATGACATGTTAGTTCCATCAATGAATAAAGGGTTAAAAAAAACTTGTATGGTTAGGCAGGACAGTTGTAATATTTGGCATATTTTAAATAATTCTCTATTCATGGCTGATACGAGAAATGGAAGGCATATGAAAAAGTTGCTGTCATGTTTGGCAGCACTGGAAACCTTCTACTGCCGAATACACAGCCTACTGTAGGTGTCCTTGTACCTACTGTTGGACTAAAACTCCCAGTGTTAACATCCTGAAGATGAGAAACCATACAGACCTATTGCCTTCCGCATTCTTGTGGCACTTTCGTAGACTTTAAGGCCATGTTCACACAACATATAATGTGCGCAATGTTTGCCTGGAAAACACAGGTAGTCATTCCACACATTTGAATAATCCAGTGGGCCCTAGGACTGCTCAGAAATGCGCTATCTCATAGACAATGCATGTCCGAGCAAAATCTGCAGGAAGAATAGACAAGTCTATTCTTTCTATGATCGCCAGAATCAGGATTTCCATTGCTACGGAAATCCCACTGTGTGAACAGTCCAGCAGATTCCCATTGAAATCAATGCAGCAGAGTCCGTGCGGAATTCCAGCTGAATATTCCGCAAGGGCATTCCGCCATATAAACACACCCTAATAGACCACATGTAGTCCACTAGTCACTATATTAGGTTGGTTTAGTATACGTTTTGTTTGCACATAGTCACCGGTACATTAGGATACCTTTATAGATTTTATAGATATTACATGACAGTGCGCTCAACCTATCACTGGCCGAGGCGGAACATCGCTGCGGCCGGTGATAGGCTGACGGCTGTCCAACGTTCCACTGCGGACCTCCAGATGTTGCAACTGGGAGTTGTAGTTTTGCAACATCTGGAAGTTGAAGACCACTGGAATAGTGTCAGCGCCGGCGGCTGCAACGAACAGGAGGAGACGAGGAGGGCAGCGCTTGCGGGTGACATATGTGAGTAGTACCCCGATGGGGACAGCGCAGCGCTGGGCTAATAATGAATTGAGGGGGGGGGGGCAGAACAGCGCTCGCGGGTCACATATGATTAGGGGGACAGCGCAGCGCTGGGCTGACAATTTATTAATTCCTGAGGGGGAGGAGCCAAACCGGTATTGCGGTATGGGTTAAAATTCATATCGTACAGCACAAAAATTTTGGTATTCGTTATGAACCGGTATACCGCTCAGCCCTAGACCAGAGACTGTATCTAGTCTAGACAATCCTCTGTGAGCATAAGGGCTTGTTCACACAAGCATATTTTCTTTCAAACTTGCAGCGTGTTTTCCACAATTTTTGTTGCGGAGGAATGTCCGCTGCAGACCCCATTGAATCATTAGGGTCTGTGGTGGATTTTCAATGGGGGACATTCCGCAGCCGAAAATCTTCTGCGGATAGCCTATGGAGATCCCGCCCCTTTTCAAACACCCTGCAAATTTGAAAGGTAAAATGCTCCTGTGAACACACCCTTAGGGTGCGTTCACACGCTCTTTGTTTTTGCAGGTTTTTTCCGCAGCGTATTTGAAAGGGGCGGGCTCTTCTCGGCTGTCCATAGCAGATTGTCCGTGGCGGAATTTACGCTGCGGAAAATCCGCTGCAGTCCCTACTGACTTCAATGGGGCTTGCGGCGGATTTTCCACAGCGTAAATTCCGCCATGGACAATCTGCTATGGACAGCCGAGAAGAGCCCGCCCCTTTCAAATACGGTGTGGAAAACCTGCAAAAACAAAGAGCGTGTGAACGCACCCTTAGGGTATGATCACATGGCGGAATGTCCATGCGGAATCCTGATTCCTGTGTCTGCAGAAAGAATAGACTTATCTATTCTTTCTATCCTAGCGCCCGGCAGACTTTCAAATGTGCGGAATGTCCACCTGTGTTTTCCAAGCGGATGTTCTGCAAGTTTTCCTGCCATGTGAACACCCTAATACAACAGCCAGCACAAATCTTGTCAGTCTGCAGCCTAGATTAGTGTTTTCCAAACAGTGTGTCTCCAGCTGTTGCAAAACTTCATCTCCCAGAATGCCGCTACACGCTGGGAGTTGTAGTTTTGCAACAGCTGGAGACACATTGGAAAACAATGACCTAGCCTGGTTATTGCAGTGTTTTGTATAGACTACATACAACTGTAGCAGTCACAAATGTAAGGCTAGCTTCACATCCGCATTAGAGGCTCTGTTCGAGCACTCTGTCGCAGACTCCATTCAGTAGCGAAAAACAGGCTCACTGGTCTGCTGCATATAGGTCACCAACAGA
Source organism: Hyla sarda (assembly GCF_029499605.1). NCBI lineage: Eukaryota > Metazoa > Chordata > Amphibia > Anura > Hylidae > Hyla > Hyla sarda. The sequence continues at coordinate 180,381,053 of NC_079194.1, read as the reverse complement.
GCCATATGCAATTTTACTATATTAAAAGCTGACAATATAGTTTCTCGTTATTTAAATTATTTCTGTGAATCCCCTATGCAGATGTGAATTTAGGCTTAGGAAAGTCCAGGTTTTTAGTCACTGGGTGTAAATAAGGAGCTTTTCATTCACTGACAACAAGCACAGGTTGAGAAAATGGGGAGGAATCATAATATTTGAGAGAGGGCCGTAGACCAGTGTTTCCCAACCAGGGTGCCTCCAGCTGTTGCAAAACTACAACTCCCAGCATGCCCGGACAGCCTTTGGCTGTCCGGGCATGCTGGAAGTTGTAGTTTTGCAACAGCTGGAGGCTCCCTGGTTGGGAAACACTGCTGTATACCAATGCTGTCGGGTCGTGCTGGAAGTTGTAGTTTCACAACGGAGTTGGAGACCACGGTGTATTACACAGATCCACATTGTCCCAGCTGCAGACATGTAAGAGCTCAGCATGTGGTGGTCTGGGAGCGGCCAGGTCTCTTGGCATTGGGTGTGTCGTGTGTCGCCAGCATGTGCTGTGCATGTGACTGACACATAACTGTTACAAGATGCTTGTGTTTACTCAGCTTTAGAAGACAGTCCTAGATGGTTGTGTGGGAGTGTGCAACAGAAACACTGGAACATATAAAAAGTCATATATATTTAGGCCATGTTCCCGTATTTTAGCTACAGACGTTTTTTCAGCCATTTACCGGAAAAGAAAACCCCAAATACCTGGCACTCGCACCTCTCGCGAAGAGGATATTTATTGACACAAAGTGAAGAGTTATAGCACTTAGCGCTGCATCTTCTTTGTGTGAAAAAAATATCCAAGAGACGTGAGTATTTTCTACATATTTTACTGCATCTGTTCAGTGCAACACAAAGTGCCGATCGATTCCTCTTCATCATTGGGAACTGTTGTTTTTTGAAAAAAATCCAATGATTGTAGTGCACATTCAGTCATGGCCGTAAATGTTGGCACCCTTGACATTTTTCAAGAAAATTAAGTATTTCTCACAGATAAGGATTGCAGTAACACGTTTTGCTATACACATGTATATTCCCTTTGTGTGTATCGGAACTAAACCAAAAAATGGAGGAAAAAAAGGCAAATTGGACATAATGTCACACCAAACTCCAAAAATGGGCTGGACAAAATTATTGGCACCCTTGAGGACGGAGCCCATTATGACCCTAAGGACGGGAGCATTTTTTGCAAATCTGACCTTTGTCACTTTGAGCATTAATAACTCTGGAATGCTTTTACTTATGAATTTGAATCAGAGATTTTTTTTTCGTGACATATTCTACTTTATGATAGTGGTAAATTTTCGTCGATACTTGCATCATTTGTTGGTGAAAAATTCAAAAATTTGATTAAAAATTTGAAAATTTAGCATTTTTCTAACTTTGAAGCTCTCTGCTTGTAAGGGAAATAGACATTCCAAATTATATATTGATTTACATATACAATATGTCTACTTTATGTTTGCATCATAAAGTTGACATGTTTTTACTTTCGGAAGACACCAGAGGGCTTCAAAGTTCAGCAGCAATTTTCCAATTTTTCACAAAATTTTCAAAATCGGAATTTTTCAGGGACCAGTTCAGGTTGGAAGTGGATTTGAAGGGCCTTCAAATTATAAATACCCCACAAATGACCCCATTATAAAAACTGCACCCCTCAAAGTATCCAAAATGACATTCAGTAAGTTTGTTAACCCTTTAGGTGTTTCACAGGAATAGCAGCAAAGTGAAGGAGAAAATTCAAAATCGTGATTTTTTTTACAGTCGCATGTTCTTGTAGACCCAGTTTATGAATTTTTACAAGTGGTAATAGGAGAAAAAGTCACCCAAAATTTGTAACCCAATTTATCTCGATTAAGGAAATACCTCATATGTGTATGTCAAGTGTTCGGCGGGCGCAGTAGAGGGCTCAGAAGGGAAGAAGCAACAATGGGATTTTGGAGAGTGAATTTTGCAGAAATGTTTTTTGGGGGCATGTCACCTTTAGGAAGCCCCTATGGTGCCAGAACAGCAGAAAAAACCCCACATGGCATACCATTTTGGAAACTACACCCCTCAAGGCACGTAACAAGGGGTCCAGTGAGCCCTAACACCTCACAGGTGTTTGATGACTTTTCGTTAAATTCGGATGTGTAAATGAAGAAAAAATTTTTTTCACTAAAGTGCAGTTTTTTCCCCAAATTTACAATTTTTACAAAAGGTAATGGGAGAAAATGCCCCCCCAAAATTTGTAACCCCATCTCTTCTGAGTATGGAAACGCCCCATGTTAGGATCTAAAATGCTCTGCTGGCGCACTACAATGCTCAAAAGAGAAGGAGCGCCATTGGGCTTTTGGAAAGCGAATTCGTTTGGAATGGTAGTCAGGGGCCATGTGCGTTTACAAAGCCCCCCGTGGTGCCAGAACAGTGGACCCCCCCCCCCCCCCAACATGTGACCCCATTTTGGAAACTACACCCCTCACAGAATTTAATAAGGGGTGCTAACAAACAAAAAAAGAGGTGTAGTGCACTCACCGCTCGGTCCATGGTCAGCTGCTAGCAAAGCCGGTCCAGGGTAACGGGATCACGCAATGTTATGCGGAGCGCTCGGAGGCGATGCCGACATTTCGCGCATTAATAAGGAGAGCAGTGAGCATTTACACCCCACTGGCGTTTGACAGATCTTTGGAACAATGGGCTATGCAAATGAAAAATTTTATTTTTCATTTTCATGGACCACAATGCTCACTGCACCCCTTAATACATTACATGAGGGGTGTAGTTTCCAAAATGGGGTCACATATGGGGGGGTCCATTGTTCTGGCACTATGGGGGCTTTGTAAACACACGTGGCCTTCAATTCCGGACAAATGTTCTCTTCAAAATCACAATGGAGCTCCTTCTCTTCTGAACATTGTAGTGCGCCAGCAGAGCACTTTACATCCACATATGGGGCATTTTCTTACTCAGAAGAAATGGGGTTACAAATTTTGGGGTGCTTTTTTTTTCCTTTTCTCCCTTGTGAAAATGAAAAATTTAGGGTAACACCAGCATTTTAGTGAAAACTTTTTTTTCTTTTCATTTTCCCATCTAAATTTAATGAAAATTCGTCTAACACCTGTGGGGTGTTAAGGCTCACTATACCCCATGTTACGTTCCGTGAGGGGTGTAGTTTCCAAAATGGGGTCACATGTGGGTATTTATGTTTTTGCGTTTATGTCAGAACCGCTGTAAAATCAGCCACCCCTGTGCAAATCACCAATTTAGGCCTCAAATGTACATAGTGCGCTCTCACTCCTGAGCCTTGCTGTGCGCCCACAGAGCATTTTACGCCCACATATGGGGTATTTCCGTACTCAGGAGAAATTGCGTTACAAAATTTGGGGTTCTTTTTTTCCTTTTACTGCTTGTGAATATAAAAAGTATGGGGCACCACCAGCATGTTAGTATCGATTTTTTTTTTTTTACACTAACAGGCTGGTGTAGCCCCCAACTTTTCCCTTTCATAAGGGGTAAAAGGAGAAAAAGCCCCCCAAAATTTGTAGTGCAATTTCTCCCGAGTACGGAAATACCCCATATGTGGCCCTAAACTGTTTCCTTGAAATACGACAAGGCTCTGAAGTGAGAGAGCGCCATGCGCATTTGAGGACTAAATTAGGGATTGCATAGGGGTGGAAATAGGGGTATTCTATGCCAGTGATTCCCAAACAGGGTGCCTCCAGCTGTTGCTAAATTCCCAGCATGCCTGGACAGTCAGTTGTTGTTTTGCAACAGCTGGAGGCTCCGTTTTGGAAACACTGCCGCACGATACGTTTTTCATTTTTATTGGGGGGGGGGGGGGCAGTGTAAGGGGGTGTATATGTAGTGTTTACCCTTTATTTTGTGTTAGTGTAGTGTAGTGTTTTTAGGGTACATTCGCACTGGCGGGTTACGGTGAGTTTCCCACTAGGAGTTTGCGCTGCGGTGAAAAATTTACCACAGCCCAAACTTGAAGCAGGAAACTTACTGTAAACCTGCCCGTGTGAATGTACCCTGTATGTTCACATTGGGGGGGGGGGGGGGGGGGGGGCAAACCTCCAGCTGTTTCAAAACTACAACTCCCAGCATGTACTGACTGAGGAGTTGTACTTTTGCAACAGCTGGAGGCACACTGGTTGGAAAACCTTCAGTTAGGTTCTGTTACCTAACTCAGTATTTTCCAACCAGTGTGCCTCCAGCTGTTGCAAAACTACAACTCCCAGCGTGTACTGATCGCTGAAGGGCATGCTGGGAGATGTAGTTATGCAATAGCTGGAGGTACGCAACTACAACTCCCAGGATGCCGAGACTGTTTGCTGTTTGGGCATGCTGGGATTTGCAGTTTTTCAACATCTGGAGGGCTACAGTTTATAGATCACTGACCAGTGATCTCCTAACTGTGACCCTCCAGATTTTGCAAAACTACAAATCCCAGCATGCCCAGAGAGCAAAGAGCACCCCTGCCACCTCACTCCTATCTCTTCAGGGGGATCATGGGTGTCTTAGACAACCGCGATCCCCCTTATATTCCGGGTCACCGGGTCACCCTTTGTCCCCAACAGGTTAACTCCTTAAGGACTGAGGGCGTATGGGTACGCCCATGGGAATTTCTGTCCCCGCCACAAGCCTGTCGGGGACAGGAGCAGGATGCCTGCTGAAATCATTCAGCAGGCATCCCGTGACAACACCTGGGCCCATGTCAACGATCGCCGCAAATCGCCGATTAAAGTTGAAATCCCCGCTCTGTCCTCCCCTGGATGTCGGGGCAGAGTGGGGGAGAAGATGGCGGCGGGTACCGGAATCCACAAGGAGGCGGCAGGACCGGTGATCATGGCGGGATCGGTGGCAATATGGAGGCGGAAGCAGCGGTGGAGGCAGCAGTGAAGATCAGTGGTAAGTGATCTTCACTGCTGCCTTCTAGGAGTTGCCAAACTACAACTCCCAGCATGTCCAGACAGCCAAAGGCTGTCTGGGCATGCTGGGAGTTGTAGTTTTGCAACATCTGGAGGGCCACATTTTGACGACCACTATACAGTGGTGCCCAAGTTGTAGCCCTTCAGATGTTGCAAAACTACAACTCCCATCATGCCCAGACTTCCCAGGCATGCTGGGAGTTGCAGTTCTGTAACATCTGGCCCTCCAGATGTTGCCGAACTACAACTCCCAGCATGCCTGGACAGTCGCAGCATGATGGGAGTTGTAGTTTTGCAACATCTGGAAGAGCACAGTTTGGAGACCACTATACAGTGGTCTCCAAACTGTTCTCCTCCAGTTGCTGCATAACTACAACTCCCAACATGCCCTTCGGCTGTCTGGGGATGCTGGGAGCTGTAGTTTTGGAGGCACACAGATTTAAAAAGTGTGCCTCAGCAGTAAAACTATAACTCTCAGCATGCATTGACAGACCATGCCTCCTGGGAGTTGTAGTTTTGCAACAGCTGGAGGCAGGTTGGGAAACAAACTCTGTGTTTGGCAACCAGTGTGCCTCCAGCTGTTGCATAACTACAACCCCCAGCATGTACGGACAGCCAAAGGGCATGCTGAAAGTTGTAGTAGTATGCCTCCAGCTGTTGCATAACTACAAGTCCCAGCATGCCCTTCAGCTGTCACTGCGTGTTGAGTTGTAGTTTTTGCAACAGCTGAAGGCACACTGGTTGTGAAACACAGTTTGTTTCCTAACTCAGTGTTTCACAACCAGTGTGCCTCCAGCTGTTGCAAACTACAACTCCCAGCCCATTGGCTGTCCGTACATGCTGGGAATTGTACTTTTGCAACAGCTGGAGGTACACTGGTTACGAAACTTTGAGTTATGTAACAAACTTTGTGTTTTGCAACCAGTGTTCCTCCAGCTGTTGCATAACTACAACCCCCAGCATGCACAGACAGCCAGAGGGCATGCAGGGTACATTCACATGGGTGGAGGCTTACAGTGAATTTCTCACTGCAAGTTTGATTTGCAGCAAATTTACCACTGCAGCTCAAACTCCCATCGGGAAACTCGCTGTGAACCCCTGCCCATGTGAATGTACCAATAAAACACTACACTACACAAAATAAAAAGTAAAACACTATATACACACACACCCCAATAAAAATGAGAAACGTCTGGTATGGCACGGTTTCTAAAACGGAGCCCCCAGCTGTTGCAAAACAACTCCTCCCAGTGTTGCCGGACAGCCATTGACTGTCCAGGCATGCTGGGAGTTTTGCAGCAGCTGGAGGCACCCTGTTTGGGAAACACTGCCGTAGGGTAATTTTGGTATCGGAGGCAAGTCTAATTCTTGCATCTGGGTCCGTCCCTATGCAAATCCCTAATTTAGGCCTAAAATGTGCATGGTGCTCTCTCACTTCGGAGCCCTGTCAAGGCAACAGTTTAGGGCCACATATGGGGTATTTTCATACTCCAGGAGAAATAGCTTAACAAATTTTGGGGGTCTTTTTCTCCTTTTTACCCCTTATGAAAAGGTAAAGTTGGGGTTTACTCCAGCATGTTGTTGTAAAAAAAATAAAAAAATTTACACTAACATGCTGGTGTTGCCCCATACTTTTCATTTTCACAAGAAGTAGAAGAAATTGCGTAACAGATTTTAGGGGTCTTTTTTTTTTTCCCTTTTGAGTACGGAAATACCCATTATGTGGACGTAAAATGCTCTGCGGGCGCACAACAAGGTTCACGAGTGAGAGCGACATGTACATTTGAGGTGATTTGCGCAGGGGTGTTAATAGTTACAATGGTTCTGACATAAATGCAAAAAAAAACCACTCACATGTGACCCCATTTTGGAAACTACACCCTCACTGAAAGTAACAAGGGGTATAGTGAGCCTTAACCCCTTAAGGACGCAGGACGTAAATGTACGTCCTGGTGAGGTGGTACTTAACGCACCAGGACGTACATTTACGTCCTGTGCATAACCGCGGGCATCAGAGCGATGCCCGTGTCATGCGCGGCTGATCCCGGCTGCTGATCGCAGCCAGGGACCCGCCGGCAATGGCCGACGCCCGCGATCTCGTGGCCGTCCGCCATTAACCCCTCAGGTGCCGGGATCAATACAGATCCCGGCATCTGCTGGAGTTCGCGATTTAAATGAATGATCGGATCGCCCGCAGCGCTGCTGCGGGGATCTGATCATTCAGAACGCCGGACGGAGGTCCCCTCTCCTTCCTCCGTCCGGCTCCCGGCGTCTCCTGCTCTGGTCTGTGATCGAGCAGACCAGAGCAGGAGATGACCGATAATACTGATCTGTTCTATGTCCTATACATAGAACAGATCAGTATTAGCAATTATGGTATTGCTATGAATAGTCCCATATGGGGACTATTCAAGTGTAAAAAAAAATGTAAAAAAATGTAAAAGTAAAAAAAAAGTGAAAAATCCCCTCCCCCAATAAAAAAGTAAAACGTCCGTTTTTTCCTATTTTACCCCCAAAAAGCGTAAAAAACATTTTTTATAGACATATTTGGTATCGCCGCGTGCGTAAATGTCCGAACTATTAAAATAAAATGTTAATGATCCCGTACGGTGAACGGCGTGAACGAAAAAAAAAAAAAAGTCTAAAATTCCTACTTTTTTAATACATTTTATTAAAAAAAAATTATAAAAAATTTATTAAAAGTACAGATCATGGCGCAAAAAATGAGCCCCCATACCACCACTTATACGGAAAAATAAAAAAGTTAGAGGTCATCAAAATAAAGGGATTATAAACGTACTAATTTGGTTAAAAAGTTTGTGATTTTTCTTAAGCGCAACAATAATATAAAAATATATAATAATGGGTATCATTTTAATCGTATTGACCCTCAGAATAAAGAACACACATCATTTTTACCATAAATTGTACGGCGTGAAAACGAAACCTTCCAAATTTAGCAAAATTGCGTTTTTCGTTTTAGTTACCCCACAAAAATAGTGTTTTTTGGTTGCGCCATACATTTTATGATATAATGAGTGATGTCATTACAAAGGACAACTGGTCGCGCAAAAAACAAGCCCTCATACTAGTCTGTGGATGAAAATATAAAAGAGTTATGATTTTTAGAAGGCGAGGAGGAAAAAATGAAAACGTAAAAATTTAATTGTCTGAGTCCTTAAGGCCAAAATGGGCTGAGTCCTTAAGGGGTTAAAGGGGTACTCCGGTGGTTAATTTTTTTTGACTATATGGCATCTTCTTTGTAAGCTCCTAACTTCCCCTCCCCCCCAGCTCTCTATTCTAAGGACACAGGTCTGCACAGGAGAAGGACCTCACAGAGAAGATAAGTGTTATCTGAAGGGGAGGATGAGCAGGTGCACAGGCTGGGGATGTATGGACTGCAGGGGAATAAATCTCATACTGGGAATGACAAATTTTGGGGGGCTTTTTCTCCTTATACCACTTTTAAAAATGAAAAAAAAAAATGGGGCTACAAGAACATGTTAGTGTAAAAAATGCAGATTTTTATTTTTCTCCTCCTCCTTGCTGCTATTCTTGTGAAACACCTAAAGGGTTAACAAACTTTCTGAATACTTTGAGGGGTGTAGTTTCTATATTGGGGTTATTTATAGTAGGGATCGACCGATTATCGGTATGGCCGATATGGACGATTTTGGGCATTATCGGTGTCGGCAATTACCTTGCCGATAATGCCCCGCACCGCCCCCACCGCACCGGGACCGCCCCCGACCCGCCGCACCGCGACCGCCCCCCGACCCACCGCACCCCGTCGCACCCCCCCCCCCCCCCCACCACCGTAGTGCTGGGCGGTATACCGTTATGGATTTTTGCCCATACCACTATACCGGTCAGGCCCCTCCCCCACCCTCCGAGTCAATAAAAAAAAGTTAAACTTACCCGTAATGTCCGGCGGCATTCCGGGTGGAGGGTGAACCGGTCCGGGCTGTCCTTCTCCGAGGGTCATCTTCTCCACTCCGGGCAGGCTCCGGACTAGTACGCTGCATAGACGCCGCTACGCCGTGACGTCAGGTGCGTCGCTGCGCACGGGCATCACTGCGCATCGGCCTCTATGCAGCGTACTAGGCCGGAGCCTGCCCGGAGTGGAGAAGATGACCCCCGGAGAAGGACAGCCCGGACCGGTTCACCCTCCCCCCGGAATGCCGCCGGACACTACAGGAAGGAAGGATGGATGGCCCGGACCACCCTGACAGGTAGGGGGAGAGAAGCGGGTGGTGGCGGCCTATGGCACCGCAAAAGCCACTGCAGTGCATTGATTTAAAGCGCCCGCTTTAAATCAATGTTCTGCAGCGGTGTCGAGGGGGGATAAATAGCCAATAACTTATACCGGAATATCGGTATAAGTTATCGGCTATCGGCCCTAACCTCCACCGATTATCGGTATCTGCCCTAAAAAAACGATATCGGTCGGTCCCTAATTTATAGGGTATTTCTCACAGAAAGGCCCCTCAAATCCACTTCAAACTTAACTGGTCCCTGAAAAATTCAGATTTTGAAATGTTCGTGAAAGCCCTCTAATGTCTTCAAAAAGTAAAAACATGTCAACTTTATGATGCCAACATAAAGTAGATATATTGTATTTGTGAATCAATATAAAATGTATTTTTGAATATCCATTTCAAAGTTTCAAAGTTAGAAAAATGCTAAATTTTCATGAAAACAAAAATTTACCACTATGTTAAAGTAGAATATGTCACGAAAAAATTATCTCTGAATCAGAATAAACGGTAAAAGCATCCCAGAGTTGTTAAAGGGGTAGTTCAGTGGTGAAAAACGTATCACCCTATCCAAAGGATAGGGGGATAAGTTTCAGATTGTGGGGGGTACAACCGCTGGGGCCCCCCGCGATCTCCTGTAAGGGGCCCCGGCCCGTTGGCCAGATAGCGCGTGTTGACCACCGCACGATGCGGCGGCCAAAACGCCACATCAATACAACTCAATGCAGAGCCGGAGATTGCCGAAGGCAGTGCTCCGGTTCTGCCATAGACTTGTATTGAGGCGGCGTGTCAGCCGCCACTTCATGCGGTGGTCAACACGCCCCTTCCCGTGGGCTGTCGGGGCCCCGTACAGCAGATCGCGGGGGGCCCCAGCGGTCGGAGCCCCCACAATCTGAAACTTATCCCCTATCCTTAGGATAGGGGATACGTTTTTCACCACTGGATATGTCCTTTTAATGCATAAAGTGGCAGTGGTCAGAATTGCAAAAAAGGTCTCAGTCCTTAAGGGGTTAATATTCGGTTGCACATCCTTTGGAAAAAATAACTGAAATCAGTCGCTTCCTATAACCATCAATAAGCTACTTACACCTCTCAGATAGAATGTTGGACCACTCTTCCTTTGCAAACTGCTCCAGGTCTCTCTTATTGGAAGGGCGCCTTTTCCCAACAGCAATTTTAAGATCTCTCCACAGGTGTTCAATTGGATTTACATCTGGACTCATTGCTGGTCACTTCAGAACTCTCCAGATCTTTGTTGCCATCCATTTCTGGATGCTTTTTAACGTATGTTTGGGGTCATTGTCCTGCTGGAAGACCCAAGATCTCGGACGCAAACCCTGCTTTCTGACACCGGGCTGTACTGTGTGACCCAAAATCCATTGGTAATCCTCGGATTTCATGATGCCTTGCACACATTCAAGGCACCCAGTGCCAGAGGCAGCAAAACAACCCTAAAACATCATTGAACCTCCACCATATTTCACTGTAGGTGCTGTGTTCTTTTCTTTGTAGGCCTCTTTCTGTTTTTTATAACAGTAGAATGATGTGCTTTACCAAAAAGCTCTATCTTGGTGTCATCTGTCCACAAGACATTATACCAGAAGGGTTTTGGCTTATTAAAGTTAATTTTGGCAAAATGTAGTCTTGCTTTTTAATGTCTCTGTGTCAGCAGTGGGTGTCCTCCTGGGTCTCCTGCCATAGCGTTTCATTTAAATGTTGACAGATAGTTTGCGCTGACACTGATGTTCCCTGAGCCTGCAGGACAGCTTGAATATCTTTGGAACTTGTTTGTGGCTGCTTATCCACCATCCGGACTATCCTGCATTTACACCTATCATCAATTTTTCTCTTCCGTCCAAGCTCAGGGAGATTAGCTATAGTGCCATGGGTTGCAAACTTCTTGATAATATTGTGCACTGTGGACAAAGGAAAATCTAGATCTCTGGAGATGGACTTGTAACCTTGTTGATATTTTTCCTAAATTTTGGTTCTCAAGTCAGACAGCTCTCTTGTCCTCTTTCTGTTGTTCATGCTCAGTGTGGCACACACAGACACACAATGCAAATACTAAGTGAACTTCTCTCCTTTTTATCTGCTTTCAGGTGTGATTTTTATATTGCCCACACCTGTTACTTGCCCCAGGTGAGTTTAAAGGAGCATCACATGCTTGAAACAATCTTATTTTTCCACAATTCTGAAAGCGGTGACCATTATTTTGTCCTGCCCATTTTTGGAGTTTGGTGTGACATTATGTCCAATTTGCTTTTTTTTTCCCTCCCTTTTTTGCTTTAGTTCCAATACACACAAAGGGAATAAACATGTGTTACTGCAATCCTTTTCTGTGAGAAATACTTAATTTTCTTTAAAAAATTTCAGGGGTGCAAACATTTATGGCAATGACTGTAGCTCTGCCCTGGAGCTATGTTCACAAGGGGATAGGGGATAAGTTTTTTTAGATCGCGACAGGTCAGAGTGCTGGGGCCCCCTGGGATCTCCTGTACGGGGCCGCTGCAATGTACAGGAAAGGGGCCGTTCCGTCCCTGCATGACGCGGCAGCCTGCATGCACCTCCATGTATCTCGATGAGCACTACAAATCTCCCACAGCGCTTGCCCCCCCCCCCCCCCCCCCCCCCGCGCGATCTAAAACTTATTCTCTATCCGCAACTCTCAGGCATGAGACTTCTTTAATGTCCCAAATGGAGTTACTAGGTGATGTATGCGCTGTTTTAAGCAAACTCAAAAGCGTGGTCTGCTGTTTTGTCCAGTCTTTTTAAAATGATGCAAATGTTTCAAACATAGTCACTAGGAGACTCAGTTTGGGCCATTGAAATGAATGGTGCCCGCTGCTCTCTGTTGCTGTATACATCGGCATCCTGTTTTCAGCAGGATGCCAACTGATCTCTCCGGCAGTCTGCTAAAATGCAGTGTGGATCTAGCACTGACACTGACCAAAGCAGTAGAAACGTCACATTAAAGCCATTTTACAATGTGTAATCTTAGCCAAGGTCCCACAAAAACTAATTTTTTGCAAATGGACCAAACATAGTGTCTAGTAGACTAGGTTTGGTTAATTGATCAAGCCTTCTTATCAGTGAGATCTGTGCTGGTCTTCTGCAGCCTGTCAACTTGGGTAAAAGTGCCCTTAGGTTATGTTCAGATCTGCGTGGAGGCTCCATTTCTCTTTTTTGTTGGGAGCACAAGAAAGAAAAAACTAGCCTGAGGATCTGCTGCACGATTGATACTAACGGAGCCTGACAGACCCTATTGACTTTAATGTCTGTCTAGTTTCTGGTACATCATTTTACTTGGTCGTAACCTGACCAGAAAGAAGTTATTTTGTCCAGTTATTTGAAAAAAATTCTGCGACAGAGGCCTCAAACAGATCATTCGACACAGATGTAAACTTGATGGCAACAATAAGGGGTCCCCCAGCAATGAGAGAGTCCATGCAGTGTGACCCCCCCCCCCACAATCACCTGACTATAGTGTAGGAAAACTTAATACATGTCAAAGCCACCATTGAAATAAATTGGTCTGCCAGAGTGAGCCACTCTTGGTAATAGAATAGCACTCATCTAGGGGTCCTAAAACAAGGCCTGCTCCTCCATTAAAGGGGCAGTCCGGTTTATCAAAATGTATCCCCTACCCAAAGGATGGTGGAGAAGTGTATTCCCCTGTAATCTGCCCAGCTCTCCTTGCACACCCTGCAATCAAATTTTCCTAAACCTATTTGCCCTAATAGGACAGCCCTCTGAATTTAAAGGCAATCTGTCAGTTATAAACTGCTTAAAAAAATAAAGGGAACACTTAAACAACACAATGTAACTCCAAGTCAATCACACTTCTGTGAAATCACACTGTCCACTCAGGAAGCAACACGGATTGACAATCAATTTCACATGCTGTTGTGCAAATGGAACAGACAACAGGTGGAAATTATAGGCAATTAGCAAGACACCCCCAATAAAGGAGTGGTTCTGCAGGTGGTTACCACAGACCACTTCTGATTTCCTATGCTTCCTGGCTGATGTTTTGGTCACTTTTGAATGCTGGCGGTGCTTTAACTCTAGAGGTAGCACGAGACGGAGTCTACAACCCAAACAACTGGCTCAGGTAGTGCAGCTCATCCAGGATGGCACATCAATGTGAGCTGTGGCAAGAAGGTTTGCTGTGTCTGTTAGCGTAGTGTCCAGAGCATGGAGGTGCTACCAGGAGACAGGTCAGTACATCAGGAGACGTGGAGGAGGGCAACAACCCAGCAGCAGGACTGCTACCTCTGTCTTTGTGCAAGGAGGAGCAATGCCAGAGTCCTGCAAAATGACCTCCAGCAGGCCACAAATGTGCATGTGTCCACCCAAACGGTCAGAAACAGACTCCACGAGGGTGGTATGAGGGTCTGACGTCCACAGGTGGGGGTTGTGCTTACAGCCCAACACCTTCAGGACATTTGGCATTTGCCAGAGAACACCAAGATTGGCAAATTCGCCACTGGCACCCTGTGCTCTTCACAGATGTAAGCAGGTTCACACTGAGCACATGTGACAGACATGACAGAGTCTGGAGACGCAGTGGAGAATGTTCTGCTGCTTGCAACATCCTCCAGCATGACCGGTTTGGCAGTGGGTCAGTAATGGTGTGGGGTGGCATTTCTTTGGGGGGGCCGCACAGCCCCCCCATGTGCTTGCCAGAAGTAGCCTGACTGCCATTAGGTACCGAGATGAGATCCTCAGACCCCTTGTGAGACCATATGCCAGTACGGTTGGCCCTGGGTTTCTCCTAATGCAAGACAATGCTATACCTCATGTGGCTGGAGTGTGTCAGCAGTTCCTGCAAGAGGAAGGCATTGATGTTATGGACTGGCCCACGCATTCCCCAGACCTGAATCCGATTGAGCACATCTGAGACAACATGTCTCGCTCCATCCACCAATGCCATGTTGCACTACAGACTGTTCAGGAGTTGGCTAGGCGTTGTAGGGAGGTCATACGGGCACGTGGAGGCCACACACACTACTGAGCCTCATTTTGACTTGTTTTAAAGACATTACATCAAAGTTGGATCAGCCTGTAGTGTGGTTTTCCATCATGATTGTGAGTGTGACTCCATATCCAGACCTCCATGGGTTGATAAATTTGATTTCCATTGATAATTTTGTGTGATTTTGTTGTCAGCACATTCAACTATGTAAAGATGAAAGTATTTCATACGATTAGTTCATTCATTCAGATCTAGGATGTGTTATCTTGGTGTTCCCTTAATTTTTTTTGAGCAGTGTATTTGCTGCTAAGAGCTGCAGACACCATGGGATAGCTGTTACGGTCTAAAAGCAAACAGTTTTTCCTGGAAGTGATTGTGGTTGCTTAACCCCTTAAGGACTGGGGTTTTTTCCGTTTTTGCATTTTCGTTTTTTGCTCCTTGCCTTTAAAAAATCATAACTTTCAATTTTGCACCTAAAAATCCATATGATTGCTTATTTTTTGCGCCACCAATTCTTCTTTGTAATGACGTCAGTCATTTTGCCCAAAAATCTACGGTGAAACGGAAAAAAAAATCAGTGTGACAAAATTGAAAAAAAAAAACGCCGTTTTGTAAATTTTGGGGGCTTCCGTTTCTACGTAGTAAATTTTTCGGTAAAAATGACACCTTATCTTTATTCTGTAGGTCCATACCATTAAAATGATACCCTACTTATATAGGTTTGATTTTGTCGTACTTCTGGAAAAAATCATAATTACATGCAGGAAAATTAATACGTTTAAAATTGTCATCTTCTGACCCCTATAACTTTTTTATTTTTCTGTGTATGGGTCGGTATGAGGGCTCATTTTTTGCGCCGTGATCTGAAGTTTTTAACGGTACCATTTTTGCATTGATAGGACTTATTGATCGCTTTTTATTCATTTTTAAATGATATGAAAAGTGACCAAAAATGCACTATTTTGGACTTTGTAATTTTTTGGCGCGCACGCCATTGACCGAGCGGTTTAATTAATGATATATTTTTATAATTCGGACATTTCCGCACGCGGTGATACCATATATGTTTATTTTTATTTACACAGTTTTTTTTTTTTATGGGAAAAGGGGGGTGATTCAAACTTTTAATAGGGGAGGAGTTAAATGATATTCATTCACTTTTTTTTTTCACTTTTCTTTGCAGTGTTATAGGTCCCATAGGGACCTCTAACACTGCACACACTGATCTTCATCATTGATCACTGGTTTCTCATAGGAAACCAGTGA